>NW_026690234.1:0-62752 GCF_015227805.2 Hirundo rustica
GTCCCAATAGGAAGGTGGGGCCCTCCTGCCGGGACAAGGCTTGGCCGAGCATTCTGTTCCAAGAAAGAGCTGGAGTTGTCACCCCAGTGATCGCGTGCTACCCCCAGCAAAGCTCACAGGGCACCAGCCCTGGCTGAGCTCCATGTCCAGGAGCAGCCGTGGATGCCCATGGTGTGGGCAGGCAGGAGCCAGGCAGGGGCTGCTGTGACCAGCGGCGGGGCCCCGAGGGGCTGGGGGAGCCCATGCTGAGCGTCCCTGGGCTGAGGGCACATTGCCTTCAGTGGGATCACCTGGGCCTGCACCTCCTCCAGTGGCAGGGCCCCAAAAAGAACAAGCCATCAAGAGCATCTCCAGGGGCACAGCCTGAGCAGCAATGTCAGCAGGCAAAACAAAGGTTTTGTTCAGCCATGGCCCTTTCATGAAGACAAACATTTACAATCAAGGCAGTCCATTAGTACAGATGGGGTACACTCTGGGGATACAGCAAAGGCCATGAGGTCACAGCAGGGCTCTGAGGACACAGCAGGCTCTGAGGTCGCAGCAGGCTCTGAGGTCACAGAGGTCCCAGAGCCCTGTGGCTGCACAGCACCACAACGGCCCAGCAGTTGGTCCTTGACCACAACTGCAGCGGCAGCATCGGCGGCGGCAGCAGCAGCGGTGCTGACATTTGGAAGCCTTGTGAAGACAGTGGTTGCAGCAAGAGCAGCAGGACTGACACAGGGCCAGGCACCATGGCCCTTGCTCTGCGCCTGATCCTCCTGCTCCTCCTGGCTGTGGCCCTGCCTGCCAGGACTGCCCAGGCTGCTCCATGGCGAGCGCAGGGAGCAGGTGAGCTGGCGGCCTGGATCCCCTTTCCTGGGACAGCGCTCCCTTCTCCCCGTGAAGCCTTGGGGATGGTTTTGCCCAGGGCTTCAAGGAGGGTTTTCTTCTGGGAGGGAGAGAGCCCCAGGGGCCCTGGGCTGCTCCAGCCACCCCTGCAGGGATGTTGCACAGGGCCAGGAAAGAGTGTGGAGAGTGAGCAGAGCCAGCCCAGAGCTCCCCAGGCCCCTGGGCAGCTTTGGCCCTGTCCATGGACATGGGCTTTCCCGGATCCCC
Source organism: Hirundo rustica (assembly GCF_015227805.2). Taxonomy (NCBI): domain Eukaryota; kingdom Metazoa; phylum Chordata; class Aves; order Passeriformes; family Hirundinidae; genus Hirundo; species Hirundo rustica. The sequence goes on from NW_026690234.1 coordinate 1,096, forward strand.
TAGCCAGTGCCCAGTTCCCTAAGGCAGAGGGGGATCCCAGCACACATGGAAATGGTTCTCATCTGTGCTCCCTTCTAGACTGGAATCTGGACATGGATTACCTGGAAGCCCTGGCTCATAACCACTTTAAATCCTTGGAGGATGCTGAAGGCAAGTTCTCAGTGTGCCTTTCCTGTCAGAATAACCCCTATCAGTGTGGCAAGAGCTCACCCATGTGCTCTTTCCCTTACCATGATCTCAAGGCTGAAGGGTTCTGGAAACCTTGCCCTGCTCCCTTCTGGAGCCCTGAGTGATCCCCAGGATGGCTGTCAGTGGGAGGAAGGAGCATTTAGCTGTCAATGCTCTTCCCGTGTGCAGTGCCAGCGTGTCCTTCCGTGTGCCCTGTGCAGCCACTGAGAAGAGCAGAGAGGGAAGGGGCAGAGAGGGAAGGGGCCGGGCCCAGGGCTGTGCCCCGGGGCTGTGCCTTGTGCTGCTCCTTTGCCAGCCCCAGGGAGCCTGAGGATCTCCTACAGGAGCTCCATGGGATCTCTTCTGTCCTGCCTTTCTTTGCAGCCAAGCCTGTGCGTGAAGGTGGTCTGGCTTCCCAGCCCATATCCATTACTGAGCCTCTGGGAGATGCTGAAGGTAGGTCAAGGCCTTTTCCCCAGGAGAGCTGCCAGCTCAGAGCCCACAGCTCGGCCAGGGGGCATCGCTGCAGGCACCAGGACAGAGCCGTGCCTGTGTGTGCCCTCACCCTGCACGATCCCCTCCCACATTTTACTCAGGCCTGGTGGCTGTTTGGATGGGGCAGGGCTCTGGCTCAGCCCCGATGCCTAGATAGTTCCCTGACCCTTATCCATGACTTTGACAAGCATTACCTCCTGAAGATGCCAGTTCCCTGAAAGGGGAACAGTTCCGTCTGATCTAGGTGTGCCTCTTTCTTCCTCAAAGTGACAGACCAAAAGTCTGTGCAGAAGGAGGAAGGAGGAAGCAGTGGCTCGGAGGCAGCCTCTGCTGCAGGAAGAAAGACGATGCCAGACACAAACACAGGCGCTGACACAGGCACAAACACAGTGACAGGAGGTAATTGCTGTGCCAGGCTCAGCCCTCGCTGGGGCTGTGTGGCAGCAGCTCTTGCCCCAGCTCCCAGCCTTGCAGGGCCCGGCAGCAGCTAAAGCTGGAGGCCCCTCGGCTTCGAGGCCTGCGGAGCTCGCTGACGGCCCCTGGGAAAGGGGACTGGTGGCCCGAGGTGCCTCCTGCTGCAGCTGCTCCCGGAGCTGGCCCTGAGCGCCCAGAGGCCCAAGGCACAGGAGCAGGCCCGAGCGGGAGCCCTGCCTCGAGCCCAGGGCCAGAGCCAGCCCTGGCTCCCGGCTGGGCAGGGGCTGCACTGGGTCCTGACAGGGCCTGACTCTGTCCCCTCGGGCTGGCAGAGCTGTCCCAGGGCAGGGAGGGTCAGGGGTGGCAGTGGCTGCTCAGGGATGACCTTGGCCCGTGTCCCTCAAAGGAGCCACTGCCCACAGAGCTGCGCTGCCCCCGGGCTCTCCTCACAGCCCTCTGGGCTTTGTTGGGAGGCACAGCCTGTGCCCAGGGGCAGCATTGTGCCTGCAGGGCCCAGCTCTGGGGGAAACAGGGAACATCCTGGCCGTGTGCACCGTGCTGCCAGCTCAGCAGTGGGGCACAGCCTCACGCTCCCCATTGCTCCCACAGATGCAGCCAGCACCACAGCACATGCTGACAATACCTGGAAGAGCATGAGAAGAGCTTTCTGCTGGGGACCACAGTGCTTGATTAAGATAATGGCCATTGTGGCCGCTTGGGCCCTTTTCCTGCTCATGTGCTGTGCTGGAATCTGGTCTTGCTGGAAGAGAAATTGGTGAGTGTTTTGCTGATCTCTGCCTCAAACAGCTTCCTTTAAAGGCTGCTGATAGTCAGGGAACATTGCCAGTGAGGCTGCTGTGGAGTTGTGCATAGTCAGTGGCTGTCCAAATAACTCTGCTGAGGGTTCCGCTCCTGCCCAGTGCTTTAATTGGGCTCTTAATTACTGGGTCTCGTCCTGGGGAGCCCGCTGGGACTGCAGCCAGTGCTGGCTCCCACGGAGGCTGCGTGGCCAAGAGCAGCCCCAGCAGCAGCGGGCAGAGGCAAAGCAAGGTGGGGAGGAGAAAGAGCGGGCACCAGCTTGGCCTGGCAAGGCAGAGGTGCTCTGGGGCCGCTCCTGGCCAGGGACCCTGCCCAGAGCCATCCCCTGCTCGCCGGGGCCTCGAGGGGCAGCTGTGCAGCTGGGCCAAGGTGTGCCAGCAGCTCCGGCCCTGCTGGGAAGCCGTGCCAGCTCTGCGCCCTGCTGTGCAGGAGGGACCCTGTGTGCCACCACAACTGGGGCCTCAGACACTCCTCTCCCCACAGTGCCCCTGCTGCAGCTCCGCACGACAAGCCAAGGACTTCAGCTGGAGAGTCCTGTCACCATGGAGCCAAAAGCCAGATTTCAACATTCCTGCCACAGCTGACCTTCCAGTTTGTTGCTGTGAAGGTGCAGCCACCAACCAGAACAGGACCCTAGGTCCCTGAAGGTTGTGGCGATAGTGTCAGGCCAGGAGTGAAGGTCAGCCCCTCCTAGACAGGATGGGCGTCAGCAACGCCTTTGGCCTTCAGCTCTGGTGCCTGTGTGGTACCACCAGCACTGGCAGAGCTCCTTGTTTGGGCACAGTCAGGGCTGGGCAGGCTGCAGCCAGCTCCTGAGACCAGCTGCTTTGTTCGTTTTTTGTTTCCCTACATTTCAGAATATTTTTCATAGAAAGAATTCCCCAAATATTTGTTTCATTTTCTCACAATAGTTATATGTTTTTCAAAGTAGTTTTAGTGTTCTAGACGACTTAGGCGATTTTTGCACTTCTAAAATAAAAAATTAAAATTGCATTAGATTGGTAATCTTTATTCTAGGAAGAACTAAGACACCCTAAGACACCCAGCCTCCTGCAGAGCCTCTTTTCCCACTGGAGATTTGTACCTAGTCACAATCAAATCACGTAAAATTTTTCCCCAGACATTTTCTGGGATTTCTGACAAGCTCACCTCTTAGTCCTCAGAGGCAAACTTTGAGCACAGCGGGAGGCTCCCGCTGTGCAGAAGGGTTCCTGTGTGCCAGCTGCAGCTGCAGCCATGGCCACCTCCTCTCCCAGCTGATGCCCCTCTGCATCCTTACAAATACGGCCAAACACCTCAGTCTGGGACACCTCTACCAGACATTTCACATCTCCATACCCAGTGTCCCTGTCACAGCTGCATTAGCAGCTCCTTGCTGTGCAGATGCTGCCACCACCCGGTGTCGCTGAAGGCACTGGCCCTGATCTATGTCCCAATAGGAAGGTGGGGCCCTCCTGCCGGGACAAGGCTTGGCCGAGCATTCTGTTCCAAGAAAGAGCTGGAGTTGTCACCCCAGTGATCGCGTGCTACCCCCAGCAAAGCTCACAGGGCACCAGCCCTGGCTGAGCTCCATGTCCAGGAGCAGCCGTGGATGCCCATGGTGTGGGCAGGCAGGAGCCAGGCAGGGGCTGCTGTGACCAGCGGCGGGGCCCCGAGGGGCTGGGGGAGCCCATGCTGAGCGTCCCTGGGCTGAGGGCACATTTCCTTCAGTGGGATCACCTGGGCCTGCACCTCCTCCAGTGGCAGGGCCCCAAAAAGAACAAGCCATCAAGAGCATCTCCAGGGGCACAGCCTGAGCAGCAATGTCAGCAGGCAAAACAAAGGTTTTGTTCAGCCATGGCCCTTTCATGAAGACAAACATTTACAATCAAGGCAGTCCATTAGTACAGATGGGGTACACTCTGGGGATACAGCAAAGGCCATGAGGTCACAGCAGGGCTCTGAGGACACAGCAGGCTCTGAGGTCGCAGCAGGCTCTGAGGTCACAGAGGTCCCAGAGCCCCGTGGCTGCACAGCACCACAACGGCCCAGCAGCTGGTCCTTGACCACAACTGCAGCGGCAGCATCGGCGGCGGCAGCAGCAGCGGTGCTGACATTTGGAAGCCTTGTGAAGACAGTGGTTGCAGCAAGAGCAGCAGGACTGACACAGGGCCAGGCACCATGGCCCTTGCTCTGCGCCTGATCCTCCTGCTCCTCCTGGCTGTGGCCCTGCCTGCCAGGACTGCCCAGGCTGCTCCATGGCGAGCGCAGGGAGCAGGTGAGCTGGCGGCCTGGATCCCCTTTCCCGGGACAGCGCTCCCTTCTCCCCGTGAAGCCTTGGGGATGGTTTTGCCCAGGGCTTCAAGGAGGGTTTTCTTCTGGGAGGGAGAGAGCCCCAGGGGCCCTGGGCTGCTCCAGCCACCCCTGCAGGGATGTTGCACAGGGCCAGGAAAGAGTGTGGAGAGTGAGCAGAGCCAGCCCAGAGCTCCCCAGGCCCCTGGGCAGCTTTGGCCCTGTCCATGGACATCGGCCTTCCCGGATCCCCTAGCCAGTGCCCAGTTCCCTAAGGCAGAGGGGGATCCCAGCACACATGGAAATGGTTCTCATCTGTGCTCCCTTCTAGACTGGAATCTGGACATGGATTACCTGGAAGCCCTGGCTCATAACCACTTTAAATCCTTGGAGGATGCTGAAGGCAAGTTCTCAGTGTGCCTTTCCTGTCAGAATAACCCCTATCAGTGTGGCAAGAGCTCACCCAGGTGCCGTTTCCCTTACCATGATCTCAAGGTTGAAGGGTTCTGGAAACCTTGCCCTACTCTCTTCTGGAGCTCTGAGTGATCCCCAGGATGGCTGTCAGTGGGAGGAAGGAGCATTTAGCTGTCAATGCTCTTCCCGTGTGCAGTGCCAGCGTGTCCTTCCGTGTGCCCTGTGCAGCCACTGAGAAGAGCAGAGAGGGAAGGGGCCGGGCCCAGGGCTGTGCCCCGGGGCTGTGCCTTGTGCTGCTCCTTTGCCAGCCCCAGGGAGCCTGAGGATCTCCTACAGGAGCTCCATGGGATCTCTTCTGTCCTGCCTTTCTTTGCAGCCAAGCCTGTGTGTGAAGGTGGTCTGGCTTCCCAGCCCATATCCATTACTGAGCCTCTGGGAGATGCTGAAGGTAGGTCAAGGCCTTTTCCCCAGGAGAGCTGCCAGCTCAGAGCCCACAGCTCGGCCAGGGGGCATCGCTGCAGGCACCAGGACAGAGCCGTGCCCGTGTGTGCCCTCACCCTGCACGATCCCCTCCCACATTTTACTCAGGCCTGGCGGCTGTTTGGATGCACTGGCAGAGCTCCTTGTTTGGGCACAGTCAGGGCTGGGCAGGCTGCAGCCAGCTCCTGAGACCAGCTGCTTTGTTCGTTTTTTGCTTCCCTACATTTCAGAATATTTTTCATAGAAAGAATTCCCCAAATATTTGTTTCATTTTCTCACAATAGTTATATGTTTTTCAAAGTAGTTTTAGTGTTCTAGACGACTTAGGCGATTTTTGCACTTCTAAAATAAAAAATTAAAATTGCATTTGATTGGTAATCTTTATTCTAGGAAGAACTAAGACACCCTAAGACACCCAGCCTCCTGCAGAGCCTCTTTTCCCACTGGAGATTTGTACCTAGTCACAATCAAATCACGTAACATTTTTCCCCAGACATTTTCTGGGATTTCTGACAAGCTCACCTCTTAGTCCTCAGAGGCAAACTTTGAGCACAGTGGGAGTCTCCTGAAGTCACTATCTTTGCCTCTGGAAGAATTCTCTCAGTTCCATGGCAGGGGGTTCTCTCAGTTTCCTGCTGCCCTACAGGAAAACCATTTCACAGAGCCGTTTAATAGTGAAAATGGCCCAATCTATGTATCTAAGAAGCTTGTTTAAATACTGGAGCCCACCAGAGCATCCCTCCAGGGCGTATCTTTCTCCCCAACTCCTCTCCCTCCTCCATGACTGCTAAACAACACCTTTGACAGTTCTTTTCTCCTGAAGCTGAACAGCACCGTTTTATTTGTGGGAGGGGAAAAAAAAAACCAAAAAAAACCACAAAACAAAACAAACAAACAAACAAAAAAAAACCAACAAAAAAACCAAACCAAACCAAACAAAAAAAAAAAAAAAAAAAAAAAAAAAACAACACCACCAACAACAAAAGTGAATGTTCTATGATATCAACATCACAATGAGCTGCAATTGTGTTAAATGACATCTACAACTCAGACTGTGGAGTTACTCCTCAGAGTACAACACTGGCTTTGCTATCCCTTGAACCTGCAGATGTGTTACAGTCTTTAAACTCAGTTTGATGTAGCCTTAATTTTGGAGTCAAGCACAGCAAAAATCAAAAATAGGTGCCTGAATTGTTTTCTCTGGTGTGCAAATACTGATGGTATTGCAGTAATTACTGGAGACTCAGGATAGGACAGGAGCCCACTGCCCTCACAGCACCCTGCTCCCAGACAGCAGCCAAGGGGAAACAGAGGTCAGCTTTTCGGTGCTCCATTCCTCTGCCTTAATATCCTTACATATTACTTTTGATTTAAAACCCCACAAAGTTTACGTCCTTTTTGACTTGGATGTAAAAGAAGAAAAACACAGTGTGATCCCTGGGATGGGAAAGGGAAAAGCAACAATGTTGTTCCTACAAAGAACAAACATGAGGTTTCTGCTGATGAAGTTGGGATGCGAGGGGCTGCGAGGTTCAGATTTCCTCCCAGAGTTTCATGTCACTCATTCAGACAGAGTCAAACTATTTATTTAACAAAAACCAAACCTGGCCCTCTGATAAAAACCTGGTTTCAGTTGTGACCAAGGTAAATGCAGACATGGAACAGAAAACAGTGTTGGAGTTGGACCCAGCTGTACGGCCAAATCACCTGAAGGCAAAGCCTTCACAGTTATTGCAGGCACTTGGAAATGTGTCTGTTAACTTAGAAATGAATAATGAAAAATGTCTCTTTTCCTAAAAGAACAGTTATATTGTAGTGTAATAAAAAACAGATGTCGAAAAGGATTTCAAAGACTTGGTAAAAAACAAACAAACAAACAAAAAAACACCAAAAAAAAACCCCACAAACAAACAAACAACCAACCCCCCAAAAACAACAACAAAAAAACACACCTTAGGAAAACTGCAGAGCTCTCCCTGACTTTGGCACAGCTGCTCCAGCCCCCCCTAGCAAACATGACATACATGTGTTGTCACTTTGCTTTAATTTGGGAGCACAGTCCCTGCATGTCCTGAGCAGGGACTCTCTTCCCAGCAGTGGGGAATTTCCTGGAGTGCAACTGGCAGCAAAGGGCCAGCTCTGCTGAGGGGGAATGGCAGGCCAGATGGGAAGGGAAACTCGTCCCGAGGAATAAAGTGTGAGGCACAGCCAAGTGCAGGGGACATGTGCGGGCTCTGGGCAGCCTCAGCTCGGCTCATCCTCATTCTGCAGGGACACTGGGGACTGGGGCAGGAGCCAGGACAGTCCCACGGAGAGCCAAGGGTGGGATCCTCAGCAAATGTGTCACGGCAGCCTTGCTTGGGCTTCACGGAGTGTCCACTTTACACTGCTGAGCTACCGGCTCATTTCTTAGAGTGTTTAAACCACAACACTGAGTTCAAGGTTCACGTGCAATTTTATTAGAGCACAGACTTGCAGCCAACTGTTTATCTGGTGTCTGGCCTAAGTGCTTACAAAGACTTGGCTGAAGTTGATGTGATCTGCCATTAATAAATGCAATTTATGACAGTCTCAGGCAAAGACACGACCACTGCTGGCTCCGTTAATGGTGCGCTCAGCACAGGCCAGGAATTTGGTCTGAACAGAGACAAGACTTCATTCATTTCTTGTCCCTAAATGCCTGGGATTTAGGTCAGGCCCAAGGCAAAGATGGTGTAAATCTAAAGGCTCCATGTCAGAACTGCCAGGCTTTGCTAATATGAGCTCAGTTACTTTAACACAACCCAATACTGCACATTATAATCCCAGCACCACGTCTAAAGCAAACTCTGGCTGCAGTAACTACACTCCAGCCCCGTGACAGGCCCTGAACGTGACAAATGTATGTGAGCTTCACCCTGCTCACCAGGAGTAGCCCTGAGGTGCAGCAGGACAGAGCACAGCTCATAAACACCTTCTCAGGACTGCAGGCATCGAGATCAGACAGACAAAACCTCTCAAAACCACCAGGCAGTGTAGGACCCTGCGTGCTCCCCCCTCACCCTTGTGCTGCTTCTTTGCCGTGGTGAGCACCCCACTGCAAACTCTGCAAGGACAAACATCTGCCAGCTACAAAAATAAATATACAGGAGTGACTCTGGCTTCCATTCATGCCTGATCTGGACAGAATTAATTCAAGGAAATCTGTTTATTTGGCAGATTCTGGTATATTTAAAACCAGCATAATATATAGGTGAGGCCCTGGCACAGGGTGCCCAGAGCAGCTGTGGCTGCCCCTGCATCCCTGGCAGTGCCCCAGGCCAGGTTGGACACTAGGGCTTGGAGCAGCCTGGGACAGTGGAAGGTGCTCCTACCCATGGCTCTGGATGGAATTTAAGGTCCCTTCCAACCCAAACCATTCTGGGATTCTGTTATTCTATGATGCATTGCCTATAACAGATATTAAATTTACACTTGCAATTAATGCAGTGTGTACAAACCTGATTCTTATGGAAGCTCTGCATATTTAAAAGAACCTATATTTAAATATACATACACTTTATAGTTCCAATTCATCCTTTGCAAAATTCCATGGCCCTATCTGGAAGCCAAGGCACAATTCTTTTCAAGATCTGTGATGAACGAGATCCAGACCTGGGACTGTTTCACAAAGTATCATCCATGCCAAAAATCCTCATCCAAAGAAAAATTCCAAGAACAATTATGAGGATTCTAAATATCAAATACCTAGTTATGCTTTTTTTAAAGCAAAAGAGAAATTTATAAATGCACGGGTAAAACACTTAAAAAGTGTATGTTGAAAGATATTAAAAGGCAGACACCTAAAATAATTTCAAAAATAAATACTAAATGAGTGATTTTTTGGTTTATCTTTTCAGCATCTAAACAATACCACTGTGATTTAGTGCTAAAGGATCCCAATGCATTTACTCATCTTAACTTGGAATTTAATCATCAGAGTTTAAATTCTCTAGAACCTGACCTACCCCGGGCCCAGCTCCAGCCATTCCCTGGGTGCTGTCCCAGAGCAGAGATGGGAGCTGCAGTCCCTGGGAAGCTCTGCCCTCAGTCTTCCCTGCCCCAGATGAACACACCAAGTGCCCTCAGCTGCCTTGGGTGTGGTTTCCAATCCAGGTCCTGCCCCAGATGAACACACCAAGTGCCCTCAGCTGCCTCTGGTGTGGTTTCCAATCCAAACCCTTCCCCAGATGAACATACCAAGTGCCCTCAGCTGCCTCTGGTGTGGTTTCCAATCCAAACCCTTCCCCAGATGAACATACCAAGTGCCCTCAGCTGCCTCTGGTGTGGTTTCCAATCCAAACCCTTCCCCAGATGAACACACCAAGTGCCCTCAGCTGCTCCTCCTGTGGTTTCCCATCCAGGCCCTGCCCCAGCCAATGCTCAGCTCTGAATTTTGCAGGGTCTTCCAGGGTTGCTCTGCTGCCCTGGAGGCTCTGAGCCAGGAGCTCAGGTGTTGGCTGTCACCTGGGGCAGGGCAGCACAGCTGCCTTTGGGCACCAATTCAGCTCAAAGCACAACCTGAGCATACGGCAGCACCATCACAGTGACAGTGCAAAATACAAAAATCCATTTTAGCCAAGATGAAGTTAAGGCAACCCCCACCATTTGCACTTTACACTTGTGGTGATTCATTTCTCCAGGAAAGTGACAGTCCATAATAAGACCAGCTGGACACAGTTCTCCCCAAGGTTTGCTGTACTGAAGTGAGACATTATCGAGTCTCAATCAGCATGGTCCACCACAACAGGACTAGCTCATGGATTTTTAGGATCTCTTGTCCTGTCCATAACATTTGGATTTATGCCAAGTACACTTCCAAGAGTACAGCTCATTTCTGCTTCAGCTCAGGTTTAAGTGACTGGATCCTAGACACATTACCCCAGGTGAAGTTGATTAAAAATACTGAAATTACTAAACTAGATAAATACTCAGTGTAACTAAATGAATCTCACCCAAAGCACGTAACGCACAGTAGAACAAGAGCATGTAACACAAATGCTGTTCTGAAATCAGGAGGCATGGAAATTGTTTTAATCAGACCTCTCTACCTAGAGGATGTCGTCCAGCACACATAACAAAAACTCCCAGCTCATTGCGAGGCTGGTGGCTTTCCAAGCAATAAGGATTGTGATACATGGAGACATGTTACTAGGGAACTTGATGAAACGCTAGAGTTGAGAGAAAAATTTTTGACCTAGTGGGAGTCCTGGAATTTCTCAGAGCATTGCATATTTCAAGCTGCATTTCAGCCAAAAGCAGCAGGCCAGCCTTCAACATTAAACAGTTCTCCAGAGCACTTAGAGCCTCTACAGTGGAGACAGAAAACCTAATCACATTTTAATTGAGCCACATCAGATTTCCAAACTCAACATGCATTCAAGAGATATTTACTCCGATTACAATACAAACCCGCCAAGCCCTTCTGCATAAGCAAGGACCTCAGCAAGGACAGGCTGGGGGGTTTAAATGTGACCACACACACAATGCCAACAATTCATCTGACAGCATTCCCATGGAGAAGATCGCTGGCATTGCCTTCTCCTCAGGGCACTGCATTTCCCACTCCAAGGTTATGCAACCCCACCAAAGCAGCTGGGATTCCCATCAGCTGCTTGTAAACACTGGTCATCTTTCCCACTGCCATGTTTTTTCACTCTTCCCTGCAGGGAGGGCCTGATGATGCTGAGATTGCCACAGGGCCAGAGGAGATTTCCTGGAAACAAGCCTGGCCACACAATTATGGTGCATAATGAGATGGACCAAGAAACGGTTCATGGAAGGATTTACACAGCAGCTCAGCACCTGTTAAACTGAGCACTTGTGGGTTGTTCGTTGCAGAGCACTTAATCTGTTGTAAATTCAATAAAATTCTAAACAACTTCATTTTAATACCACATCTGCAACATTACTGTACCTGTGCTGTGTTATGAAGCTGCACTGTGTTATGAGGCAATGCTAACCCAGGACTGCACATTCCTGACAGGATCATCTTTAGAAACTTCTGCCTGCTCCTGCCATAGCTCACAGGAAGACATTTCTGACTCTCAGCACACAGATCACCCCATGGAGCTGAGGAACAAGGAACACTTTGGTGGGAGCAGGTTTTAAGTGGGGCACTGGAAATTGAACATCTGCTTCAACAAGATGTAACTGAGTCTCCCTAATTCAAAATCCACCTGGACTGAACCATCCCTTGTACAAACCAGGAGGAAACCCGTCTGAACCCAGGCCTGCTGACTCCTGGCAGTCACTGTCAGCAGGACTCTTCCCTGTGGGCTCCAGCTGGTTGCAGATCGTGATCCTGAGCAGAGCCCAGGACTGCTCCACAAGCTCCAACACCGAGCAGCTCACTGGCCACAAATTCCCTTTGCATCCCCCTCACACGTTTAATACTCCAAGCAGCACCCAAAGACCTTTTTTGCCCCAGGCCTAAGAGATGGAAAGGCAGCAGTGATAATTACTGCTTTAGCTGTATTTATTCCAAGCCCTGCTTGCACCCAGGGATGATTCTGCACTATTCTCCTTGTCCTATCAAAGGTTTGTCCCCATTATTTTCCCTGTTTAGTGCTACACAGAGAGCTCAAGATGCATTTTGTGGTAGCAGAAGAAGCAAAATGGCCTTTTTCTGCCACATTTCTGTACAAGGCGAGGCTGGGATGATACATTCCATGCTGAACCTCATGCACTCAAGGCCAGGCTGGGCAGGGCTTGGAGCACCCTGGGATGGTGAAAGGTGTCCCTGCTCATGACAGGGGCTGGGACAGGATGAGCTCTGAGGTCCTTCCAACCCAAACCATCCTGGGGTTCTGCAACTTCAATCAGTGTTTCAAAAGCACTAACACTGATGATATTGCCCCTCAGTGCTCTGTTGAAGGAAAAGGTGTGGGTTTGTCCAAGACTGGGTCATGCTTATAATTGGTCTGAGCACAGCGACCACAAACCCAATTCAGATTCTGGTAATTTTTTAATGAATTTGACAAACACTTCTATCTCTTATTCAAAGCCTATTTTAAAAAAGCCTTTAAAAAGAGGAAAAGTGCAATCCTCCCCTCAGTGACTAATGGAACTGCGTCTTGCAGGTAGCAGGTGGCTTCAAGACACCCAACTTTGCCCTCAGCTGCTTTGACAGGGGTTGAGGGGGAATTTGTTTCCCTGATAATCATGTGACTAAATTTAAAGTAAATTTATCATTTGGTTGAAGCAGAGCATTGCTATTTCCTCTATGGAAATGGAAACACTAAATCATACATTTTTCTCACATACCATATTTTGAAAGGTCTGCATTCTTTCACATCTCAGGCTCAAACATTCCCACAGCTAAAGCTGAATATGAAAGTTTTCAACTCTTAAAGCACTCTCACCTCCAGCAACCCAAAAGACACCCCAGTTCTACTTGCAGCCTTGTTCATCCAATATAAATAACTCAGGCTTCTCACTGGAGATTTAGATCTTAATGTACTTGCTTCATTGTTGGCCTTGGCAGACACGTCCAGGTTTAGAGTGAAAGACAGCAAAACTTGACAAACCTTAAATCCCAGTGTTGCAGAATTCTATTAGGTTACAGATGGAAAAGATAATTAGCTGACATTCATTATTCCTATCAGACGCATTCTCTCCCCGATTTTATCTTCAGGACATTGAAGGCTATTTTTTACCTTGAACTGGCAAAAAGTAAGGAAAGTTCGTGGAGCCTGTATTCCTCTCTAAATTCAGTGTTGTGCGTACATGTTTGGGATTTCCAGCTGTAACTTGGCCTGGGAATGCTGGATCCAGGTTATTTGGTGGGAAAAAAGCTCAAGAAATTTCCTCATCAGCCTGTCTCTGCAAGTAGGAGTTAATCCAATCCTTGGTGGCAGGAGAAACCTGTTAAACCATCACCATGCAGTGCAGAATAAAGAGATGTACACACACAGATCCCACCACCATGCTAGTTTCCTCTTTAATCCCACACAGTCAAACCCAGAGTTTCGCTGCCCCTGCTTGTGTTTGCACATTGTGCATCTTGGTCACGTGCAGCACAGCTCTGCACTTCAGGAGAAAATACTCAAAGCAAGTGTAAGCAGATGAAATGGATTTTAACACTAAAATGGTTTGGTGAAATGTGTGTCTTTTTTACATCAGTCAAAACAAGTTTCCTCTGGAAACCTCTGGCAAAAAAACCCAAAAAATATTTTCTAGGATTTGCAGCCTCCCTCTCCCTCCATGAGATATTTATTGGCAGTTCAAACCCTCTCCAGCTGTCAGACTCCAACTTCTCAGCCCCTGCCATGTCTCTCTCTCCTGCATAATTTTTATGATCATCTACATGACCAGCCATAGTTACAGTCCATTTATAAACAGCTCATGATTAATAATTTCATCTTTTGAAAGCATTGTGCACTTATTTATTAATCTAACATATTATTGCAGAAGAGGAACCCAATTAAAGCACAAAATTATATATATATATATATACATATATATGTTCTGGAAAAAAAAGAGAGTCAGAGACTTGCTCTTTTGTATGTTTCTTTATTATCAAGCTTGGCCTTGGGGGAGATCTTGCTTGCTCCCTTGGCAATGTGGAGGAGGAGGTACACACAGCTTCGCTTTACAGCAAAGCTGGGGACTCCCACCCCCCTCACGGGCTTTTTCCCCTTGCCGGGGAGTCCGGTTCGCTTTGCTGATCAGGGGTCATCCAGCGATGGGGGACTCCTTCTCAGGTCACGGCGACTAAATAAAGCTGCTTCCACGGACCCCCGTACGTTTTGCAGTAGTCTAAAGTGCCACTTCAGTCCTGGACTCTACTTTGGTTCCCTGCTTTTCAGAGTCTCTTGTTCTTGAGTCGTTCCCAGAATTCTAGTGTTCTTTTTATTTGCATATTCAGACACTATCCGATGAATGGGAGCAGAGATACAGGTAATAAGGTGAATTCTTAATTAACAAACAAGTAAATAAGGTGATAAATCAATATTAAAACAGGAATAAGGCAAATTCTTTAAACAGAACTAGCATTAACAATCTTAATGGAATTACTTAACAATTAAGTAACTAAAACATAGATCATTTGAAGAGAACTTGTTTATAACAACTCCCCCCTCTATTTCTTTGATCGAGCTTTAGCTCGCATCAATTTGTTACCTCTTCTTCTTGAAAATAAATTTTTCTACATTTTTGGAATTTCTCATATATTTCCTTGTCAATCTTATGTTCGGGTTCTTGACTCTCTATTACCATCATTTTGGTTTGTTTTTGACTGGTTGCTTTATGGATCTGGATACTGGCTTGGACTGTGGAGGTAATTGTTCAAATTAGATATGGGATTAGACAAGGTAAAAACATTAACCCGGTGAGTGAGCAAATTATCATAAACCCAGCTTTCTTCCACCAATCCCCTTTGAATGACCAAAAACTATTCCACCAGTTGGTGTCCATTAGAGGAGTCCACTCTTGATTTCCCACATAGGCTAGCTTTTTGATTTCTTTTGAGATGTTTTTAATTACTGCGCTTTTATCATCAATTTCTAAACAATATTCAGATGAATTAAATTTACCCCAGATTCCTCCACCATCTGCTAAAAGGTAGTCTACAGCAAGACGTATTTGGTATATTACAGCTCTTGTTTGTGTTAGTTGGTCACTGATGTGGTCTAATGCTAGAACTGTTTGGTTAGTTACCATTTCTAGGACAGCTTGGAGCCTGATGATTCTATTTAACATGTAGATTGGAGTGCGATACCCCCAGGACCCGTCCTGTGCCCATGTGGCTGGTCCATAGGTTTTAATGATTTCTTCTGGGGTCCATATTTTTCCTTTCCATTTTTGGTCTCCACCAATTGTTAGAGTATCTCTTTTCTTTCGTTTGACTTTTCCCAGATTGTCATATACTGGGACTCCTAGGTGTGCTCCTAATCTCTTGGGTAATAGGAAGAAAGCTGGCTTGATGATCCCTATTGTACAGCTTCCTGACCAATCCCCAGGTAATTTTGTATAAGCAGTATCCCCACAGATCCAGAACAGGTGATTTGGAGCTTCCCAAGCTCCAATCTTCCCTAGTTTCAAAAGGCTGTTGCCAAAACCGAGACAGTTCTTTTATTCCCCAAAAAGGATTTATAGCTTTGTCAATGCATTCATATAATTCATACCTCTCATTATAGATACATTTTTCTGTGTTCTCAGTTGACCAATACTTGTTAGGCCCTTTGGGAACCCATTTAGCACTTGAGTTTATCACTGTCATATACCTTTTACACATTAATTTTCCTACACGGGTTTGATACCTGGTTCCTGTCCTCATGATACATTCTTCCCCAATGATTTTAGATTTGAGATCCCACTTCTCTCTTCCTCTTGTTCTTAGACTTCGTGTATTCTGTTCAGTCTGTTTCCATTTTAGAATTTCTCGAGGGCTTAAACTGATTCCCTCCCAAGGCCATATTTCAGACATTTGTGTACCTCCACATATCCAGCACTCGGTTAAATTTAATTCTCGACTGATCCTTTCTACTAAGTCAATTAACAGTTTTTTTCCTGATGGGATGTCTAGGCCTTTTTCAAATTTTGTTGTCAACACTTTTTCTTTTATTATATCTCTTAATCCTTTGTGATCTGCTTCAAAGCATAACCAAGTATCTCCTACAGGACATTCCCCAAATAGGCACTGTGCATAACTAGCTGTGGTTTTTGTGGTCCAATAAACTTTTCCATCCTCTTGGCAAGTATTCAACTGGGAGTGGTCGAAGCAGTTTGGGTTCACGTTAGTATGGACCCTGAATAAGCATCTGAGATCCTCTCCATCGTACACTGGATGGTAGCAGTTAGTACAGGCTTTTGTTTCATAGGTGTGCTTTATGACCATCATTAGTACGATCCCTCCCAAGAGTCCGGTATGGGCCATCCTTCCTGGATCTCTTGCTCCACCCGGCCTTGCCTCTTGGAGTGGAGAGGTCTCCTAAAGAACCCACTTACATGCTTCCACTTCCCTTCCCTATTAATTTAGTTGCTTTTAGAGAATGTTCTGTAGGAGATTTACCTTTTTTTTTTTTTTCAAAAAAAACTTATACTCTTTTAGTTGTGCTATTACTGAAATTTGTTCAAACTGCTACTTATAGAACTTAACAACTATTAAAATTAACATATAAAAATCTTAAACTTATTTAAATCACTATTTATAAAACTTAAACAATATTTAAAATTTATAAAAAAAACCCCTTATACCTTTTTTAATATATCTATTACTTAAACTTATTTAAATTGATACTTATAAAAACTTACAATCTAAAAATTAACATATAAAAAAACTTAAACTTACTTAAATTCTTTCTTATAAAACTTAAACTATATGTAAAATTAATACAAAAAAAACCTTATACCCTTTTTAATATATCTATTACTTAAACTTATCTAAATTGCTAATTACAAGAACTGACTTAGGTTTACATAAATTAACTTTTATTGTGCCCCCCCTCCCCCCTTTTTTTTTTTTGAGTCCATTGATTTGGGGAGAAGCAACTGAAAAAAGGTTTTCACAGTCTCTGTTATCTCTTATTTCTTTTGAAAGGTTAATTTCAAGTCTTTCGGGTGTGGTGTTACTGTCCACTCGGTTTCATCCGGTGAGGGTGCTAAACTCGGTTTCTCTCCAGGAGGGGGTACTGGCCCTTTAACTCTGGTGATGTGGGTCCATCCTTTTTCTTCAGTGCGCACTGCTGTGTGAGTTGTTAACAGTACTTGGTAGGGACCTTCAAACTTCGGGGTCAGTGGGGTATTAGTCCACGTTTTGATCAATACCCAATCTCCAGGATTGATATTATGCACGTTTGCATCCGAAGGGGAAGTTTGAGGAAGATAGCCTTTCTTTCTGAGATTTTCTAGGGTTTGTCCAATGGGTTTTAGATATTTTCTAGTGACTTCCTCTCCCTCCAGGTAGTCTTTAGAACTATAAGGAGATAACAAAAAGGGAAGCCCAAATAACATTTCATATGGTGACGCTCCTAGATCTGCTCGTGGCTGTGTTCTGATTCGTAATAATGCTAGGGGTAAGCATTTAAGCCAATTTAGTTGAGTTTCTGCTATTAGTTTAGTTAGTACATTTTTAATGGTCTTGTTCATTCTTTCTACTCTGCCTGAGCTTTGGGGATGCCATGGGGTGTGTAACCTCCATTTTATCCCCAAGGCTTGTGTTACCTGCTGTAGAATTTGTGCTGTGAAATGTGGCCCTCTATCTGAATCAATATTATTTATCAGCCCATACCGAGGAAGGATATCTTCCAATATTATTTTTGTTACTACTTCTGCTGTTTCTCTTTTTGTAGGGAATGCCTCTACCCAGTGGGTAAGGTGATCTATGATCACTAACAAGTGTTTGTAACCTTGAACAGGGGGCATCTCAGTAACATCAATTTGCACATTCTGGAAGGGCCTTAAGGCTAACTCCCTCCCTCCAGGCTCAGTCTTCCTCATAATTTGTGATTTATTTTCTGACATATTATACATCCTTGAGTAACTGCTTTTGCTAATTCGTGTACTCCAATACATAGGTTTTCCTTAGGAAATGGTCACATAACCCCTGGGTTCCCCAGTGGGTTAGATTATGTATTTCTGTAAGTATTTTTCGGGCTAGGGCTTTATTCAAGAATTTCCGTCCGTCAGCTGTTAACCACACTCCGTGTTCCCCCTGGTGTAATCCTAATTCTTTTATTGCTTTCTGCTCTTTTTCACTAAACACCTGCTCTATCTCTTCTTTTTCTTTTCTTGGTATTTTCTCCAATTTGAGGATTTTACTGGTTCTCCCGGTTCTAAAGCTGCCTCTCTGGCTGTTTTATCAGCTAACTGGTTTCCTCTTATCTCGGGCATATTTCCCTTTTGATGCCCTTTTATGTGAACTACTGCAATTTCTACTGGTTTTTGTAAAGATTTTAACACTGACTTTATTAATTCTGTGTGTATTAAGTCTTTCCCTTTTGAATTCAAGTATCCCCGTCCTTCCCAAATTTTCCCAAATGTGTGCACAATACCAAAGGCATATCTAGAGTCTGTGGAAATGGTCCCTCGGTCATCTTTAAGTAAGTCCAGCCCTCTCTTTAGTGCATATATTTCACAGCACGGCGCTGACCAATTACTTGGTAACTTTCCCTTTTCTAAGACTTCCATTTTCTCTCCCTCAATCACAGAGTATCTGGATGTTCTTTTCCCTTCCACCACTCGGGATGACCCATCTGTGAACAATACTCTCCCATATGGAAGGGGTGTGTCTTCTAAATCTTCTCTCACTTTTGTCTGCATATCAATGAGTTCTAGGCAATGGTGTTCTATCTCTTCAGTGGGCTCGCCAGAGAGAAACTGGGCTGGATTTAAGCTTTTTGATGTTGTTAGTTCTAGGTTATCTGTATTTATTAGTATAATTTCATATTTTAGGATTCTAGAATCTGTGAGCCACTTTTGAGCTCTCTGGCTTAAGATTGTTTTCAAATCATGTGGAGTATGTATCTTTATCTTTCCCTGTAATGTTAACTTTTGAGCCTCTTCTATCAGAATAGCTGCAGCTGCAACTGCTTGGAGGCAAGCCGGCCATCCCCTGGCAACTGGATCTAACAGTTTTGACAAAAATGCTACAGGCTTTCGGTATCCTCCCCATTCTTGGGTTAAAACTCCATATGCTATTCCTTTCTCGGTGTTTACAAACAAATCAAACTCCTTTTTAAGATCTGGTAACCTTAAAACTGGTGCTGAGGACAATTTCTCTTTTAGATCTTGTAGCTGCTTCTCATCACTCTCTGTCCAATTCATTGGTTCCTGGTCTATTAATTTATCATAAAGAAATTTGACCCCTTGAGTGTACTTAGCTATCCAGTGCTTGCAGTATCCGAACAGGCCTAGAAGTTTCCTTACGTCTCTCTTAGTTTTTGGAGGCGATATAGATACTATTCCTGAAATTCTTGCAGGGCTTAACCTTTTACTCCCCTTTCCAATTATGTGTCCTAAATAAGTGACTTCAGTTTCTACAAACTGTAGTTTACTTTGAGATACTTTTAACCCCTTTTCTCAAAAAAAGTTTAGAAGTTGAATACTTACATTTTTAACTTCTTTTTCTGTCTCCCCTGATATTGATAAATCATCCACGTATTGCAAAATTTGAACTCCTTCTATGGGACTAAACTGTTCTAATAATGTCTCTAGGGCCTGTCCGAAGATATTTGGTGATTCCCTATATCCCTGCGGTAACCGCATCCACCTTAGCTGTTGTTTTCTTCCCCTGTCTGGATGTTCCCATTCAAAGGCGAACCAATCCCTACACTCTTCTGCTAGGGGACATGCCCAAAAAGCATCCTTTAAGTCTATCACTGTGAACCAGGTATGCTCTCTTGGAATTTTACTCAGCAAGCTATAGGGGTTAGGTACTACTGGGTGTCGAGCAATAGTTCGTTTATTAATTTCTCTCAAATCTTGGACTAATCTAAACTTTCCTTCATCTTTCTTTATGGTCAATATAGGGGTGTTATGAGGGGACATACAGGGTTCTAGGATATTCTCTTTTAAAGGATGCTCAATTACTGAAGCTAGCCCTTTCTTTCCTTCAGGTGACATTGGGTATTGCTTAACTCTGATGGCAGGGGTATCTTTTTGCATTTCTGTCTTAATGGGAGGGATTTCTAAACACCCATACTTTCCCTCTGTAGCCCACACTTCTGGATTTATCTCTTGTATATCCCCTTGGGTCAGTTTCATGATATGCACAACCATTTTTTCCATCTTTTGGGATAACTCCTACTCCGAGCTGCACTTGTAAGTCTCTGCCTAGTAAATTGGTTTCTGTATGTGGTAAATAAAGAAAATCAGCTACACAATACTTTGAGTTCCCTTTTATCTCTACTCCTTCAATTATTAATGCTCGAAAGGGCCTCCCTTCAGCCCCTAACACTTCACAAGTTTTTGTCTCGATTGTTACTCCTGTTGGTAATTTCCTTAAACTTGACCTATCAGCTCCTGTGTCTACTAAGAATTCATATTCTTCACTTTGGGGCCCCACATCAAAGTTTACTAGAGGCTCATCTTGTTGTTCCATTGGGTCCCCTATTTTATAGAGCCTCTAACACCCCTAATCCTCCCCTTTCAGCACCCTCTCCAGGGCATCTTGCTCCCTTGCAATAGCTTCATCAAGGGATAATTTCTTACAGTCCCTTTTTAAATGCCCCATTTCACCACAGTAATAACAAGTTCTATTCTCTCCTGAGTTACTTCTTTTTAAATTTACCCATGATGGTACTATGGGTGACTTTGGTTCTTTAAATGAGGGTCTTGGTCCTCCCTCACTAGATTTCAAAGAGGAGTTTCTCTGGTTTTCTGCTACTCCAGTACTTTCTCTTGCTACAGCTACCATAATGCGAGCCTTAGCTCTAGCTTTTTCTTCTTCTCTCCTCAAGTAAACTTTTAAGGCTTCCTTTAATAATTCATTAATACTTTTCTCCTGCCAATCTTCAATTTTTTCTAATTTTCTCCGTGTATCTGGCCATGACTTTGTTACAAACTGCACTTTTAGAATTACTTGTCCTTCAGGACTATCAGGGTCTATGCTTGAATATAATTGAAAATTTCTTTTTAATCGGTTTAGCCAAGTGGCAGGAGTCTCATCTTTTTCTTGGGACCCATCAAAAGCTAATTTAGTATTATTCCCTCTGGGGACAGATTCTCTTATGCCTCTTACTATCAAGGACCTATAGTCTCTCATATTTTGTCTTTCTTCTTCTCGATTTGGGTCTCACCCCGGGTCAGTTATCGGTAATTTATGATCTCCAGGTGGCCCTAACCTATTTTCCCTTTCCCAGATTCTGATACTTGCTGTTCTGATCATTCGTATTTCCTCAGGGGAGAACAAGATGTTTAATATAGTATTTAACTCTCCCCATGTATAAACATTGGGTCCAAGGAATTGGTCTACCTGTGTGGCAATACCTATGGGATCTTCAGCTAAATTTCCTAACTCTTTCTTAAATCCTCTTGCCTTAGAGGCTGTTAATGGGGCATTTACAAATCCTACCCCTCCAATCACTCCTCCCTTAGGCACTTCCCTGAGGGGAAAAAGTCTATAAAGCTTTTGACCTGGTGTTACAATAGGGTCCTTCACTTACATTATCAACAGATAACACTGTCTGGGTTAGGAATGCCTGGGGATTTCCAGGAGAATGGGATGACTCATGAGAGTCTGTAGGGGTTTTGGTTAACTCCCAGTTAGGGGGTGGCAGAGGAATTACTGTAGGTGAGGGGGAGGGAGTAAAATCTGTAGGAGGAGAAGCAGAGGATTGTACTGTGGGAGGAAGGGGGGCTAGGGAAGAAGTTGTGTTTTGGGAAACTGGAGGGGTTATAACTGGGGCTAAAGAACTTTGACTATTGGAAAGAGGTGGCAAAGGGGCTGTTGGGAGAGAAGGGGGAGAAGGTACTAAGGATTGAGGAGGAGGGGTGTTAAGGAGGGGTGATGATGGAACCACTGGGGGAAGAGGAAGAGAGGGTTCTGAAGGAGTTTGAGTTTGACTCGGGGAAGTTAGTAGGGGAACTGGGACAGGATTTTGAGGGACTTGGGGCACTTCTGGGTAAATTGGAGGGGGTAAATGGTCTAGAGGGTCCCATCTTTGATTAGTTTTCCTTTCCTCTTTCTCTTCCTTTCTTTCACACTTTTCTTTTTCTTTTAATTTGCAGACTTTTATATTCTCTTTACTTGTGGCTCTTTTTTGCCAACAAGCAGCATAGGCTAACTGATTTACGTCTGGATCTTCCTGAGTTCTTAGGTACTGATTTAACTGATAGCACATCCACTCATCATGTGATCCAAACCATGGCCACTCTCCTGGTAATTTTAATTTTGGCCAGACTTCTGTGCAATAAAACACCATTTTAACTTGATCTAGTCCTTTTGTGGCTTCTAAAGAATCCCATTTAGCTAAAAGTTGTTCTAAGGGACTACCAGGTGGAATACTCTTCACTTTGTTATTTTCCTTTTGGGATTTCTTTTTCTTACTAGTACACTGTCCCATTTTCTTTAAACTGGAAAAAAAAAATCAAAGGTGCCCTCTACTGATGGGCAACACAGGTTTTTAAGCAAAAAAAAATTCTTCGGCCTTTCTCACTCTGCTTCAAATCTCCTGACTTAATTCTTGAACACTTCAACAAAAACTTCTAAACTTTATGCTTTTCTACTTTTTCCTACACTTTTGCTTTCATTTAGGGAACAAACTCTCTCTTTCTACTCACTTTCCCCAACCTTCTTCACTTTCTTGGACGCTCACACTTTACTTACACCAGGGGCTCAGACTCTCTTCTGACCCCTTTGAGGTGAGGTCCTAATGACCTCACCTCCTATGTACCCCCGCGCCTTGCCTCACCCCTGAGACTCTGGACACGCTTTGCGGCGCACGACAGGGTCCCTAGTACTGGCATCCCCTTCCAGGCCTCAGGGCCTTCCCACGCCTTAGCCCCCGCCGGGCCGGACACCTTCAGTCCGAACCCCGGACTAGACTGCCCTGTCACTGGTACCGTTCCCCTCTTCACTTTTTGAAACGGAGGTAAGAGGTCAAGACTCCGCACGGGTTACCTGGGGGGGTATCCCTTCCTTGTTTCCAAGGATCAACCCGAGCAGGGCCCGACTCCTTTGCCTTCCACCAGGACTGGCTTGACTACTTCTCCCCAGCGAAGCAGCCTCGGCAAGAGGGATGAGTGTATGTGTGCAGGATGCCCGCCTTGCCTCCAAGCTGACTCCCCACCCCGGTGTCCTCGGGCTATGGGTTTACGGCCTCCTCCCTGAGACCGCGGCAGCACACCCTCTCCGGTGCGTCTGGCTCAGTCCTGGGAAGCAGGGACTCTCATGAGCTCTCGGCACCCGCAGTGTCTGGGGACACCCTGTCAACCCTGGTACGGTTTTCCCGCCCCTCCAGGGATTCCAAACTCTCCTAGGCTTCTCTAGCATTTATGGGGGGACCTGCCCCTAATGCGTGCCACTCACTCTGTTTTTCCCTGCACGCCTGGGTGGGTCTTTCTGCCCCTAAGGAGATGCCTCACTCACCAGTTTCTTTTGCTTCCCCCTTTTCCTGGCCGGCCCCCTCGCGGGGGGTCTGAAACCGCAGTACCGAGGGGTCCACACTCAGTTCCGGGGGTCCGAGCTGCCGGCCCCCGACTCTCTCACACTCCCACTCGCATGTCTCCTTTACCCGCCGCCGGAATGCTCACCCTCCGGCGCTCCTCCTCGTTGCTGGTCCCAGGCTGCTCCCGCTTGGCCAGCTGTCCCGGAGGTCCGAAGGGCGAGCGGCCGTCCCGTCTTCGGTCCCTCTTCAGGCGTGGCCAGATCCCGTGGACAAGCCCCCAGAATTGTTCTGGAAAAAAAAAGAGACAGTCAGAGACTTGCTCTTTTTGTATGTTTCTTTATTATCAAGCTTGGCCTTGGGGGAGAGCTTGCTTGCTCTCTTGGCAACGCGGAGGAGGAGGTACACACAGCTTCGCTTCACAGCAAAGCTGGGGACTCCCCCCCCCCCTCACGGGCTTTTTCCCCTTGCCGGGGAGTCCGTTTTGCAGCGCTGATCAGGGGTCATCCAGCGATGGGGGACTCCTTCTCAGGTCACGGCGACTAAATAAAACTGCTTTGGCGGACTCCCGTACCTTTTGCACTAGTCTAAAGTGTGACTACAGTCCTGGATTTTACTTTGGTTCTCTGCTTTTTGGAGTCTCTTGTTCTTGAGTTGTTCCCAGAATTCCAGTGTTCTTTTTATTTGCATATTCAGACACTATCTGGCGAATGGGAGCAGAGATACAAGTAATAAGGTGAATTCTTAATTAACAAACAAGTAAAGAAGGTGAGAAATCAATATTAAAACAGGAATCAGTCAAATTCTTTATACAGAACTAGCATTAACAATCTTAATGAAATTACTTAACAATTAAGTAACTAAAACACAGATTATTTGAATAGAACTTATTTATAACAATTGGGTTTGTGAAAGTTGGGAGGGATAGGGATTGAAAGGGGGGATGGGGCATTGGAGTAGGGGGTGGGCAAGCAAGACGCAGTTTTGGGCCTGTGCTGGTGCTTTTAGGAATTGTGTAGAGGGCTGCGGTGGAGAAGCAAGTGTTTGGGAGAATAAGGGCAGCTGGTTCTAGCAAAGAAAGGAAGAAAAGAAAGATAAGGGGGCTTTTTCCACTGGGATGAGAGGAGTCCTTCCACTAGGCTGTCCTCAAGCTGCTTGTGCAGCAGATGTGCCTGAGGAATGGTCATTGCTTGCAGTCTCCTGTGCTGTGTGTTAGTGCAGCTGAAAATACTGAAGGCGGGCGCAGCTCTGCTGGGGGCAGAGTGGCCTTTTTCTTGGTGGCTTTTGTTGTTGGGTTCTTTTGGTTCTGTTTTTTCTTTTCTGCACTTTGCCTGTGGACTCTGGGCAGAGCTCTGGAAGTCTCTGTGCCACTTGCCTGTGGCATGGTGGAGGTGGGCCGGAGGACCTTCCTGGAGCTGTGTGCAGAGGTTTGCACATCAGCCCAGGCCGGGGTGCTCAGTGGCCGGTCAGTTTGCTGACTGTGTCTGGCTCTGGATGCTTCCCTTGGAGCGTCTCCAAGCCATGGAACCTTGGAGCTGCCAGCATGGTGATGTCCCAGAGAGGGGAAGGTTGGGGCTGTGCCACTCCCTGCCCAGCCCCAAGAGCTCTGCCAGCACCTGGAGGAGACACCAAGGCTGAGCTGGGAGGGAGGCAGCAGGATCCTGGAGTGCAGGCCCCTGCCCTGCACAGACAGGCCGGGAGTGGCAGGCTGGGCATCCCCGGGAGCGGTGTGCAAAGGCTCTTGCAGCTGCAGCCGCCTCAGAGCTGCGAGCATTGCAGTGACAGCCGAGGTCTCGGGATAGGGCTCGGCCCTGGCTTGGGGCTGGGCTGGTGGCCCAGGGAGCAAATGAACTTGCAGCTTGTGGCCCAGAGCAGGGAAGAGCAGGGGCAGTGGTGGCTGGGAGAGCCTCTGGGTAAGGGCCTGCAGCAGCAGGACACAGGCAATGTCTTGATGCTGCTTGGAGGCAAGGTGAGCTGGGATGTGGGGATGGACTTGTTCCCTGGGAGGGCGGTGGGCCTGGCAAGGTCCAATGTAAAGTGAGGATTAAAGTCTGAGGGATTTTGTGATAGGTGGGAGAGGTAGGGATGATGAAATGAGGGGCAGTGAAATGGATCAACACTTGCCAATATTAGTCCAAATCATATGCTGTCATAAGGCTAGAAATAGAAATAAATGAAGGAGAGGAAAAGATATTGTAGAAATGCAAATTTAAATTGAAAAATTGAAAAATTTGAAAGCATGTGAAAATCAAAAATTAATGGGATGACAAGAAGTGTGAGGAGAGGGACCAAAGCTTACTCAATTAATCTTCATTGAAATCGCAAGTTTACATTTCCTTTCCTGAAAGGAAGTCTTTTCTCTGAATTCTTGAAAATAGGGAACAAAATCTAACTCAGGAAAGAAGATGTGATGAGAAACAGTGCGAATGAAAACTGAGGAAATTTGGAACCGGAGTGAGTGAGGCCACATGGACTGAGATGAAATGAGGAGCACTGAAAAGGACCAATACTTGACAAAGCACTCCAATTTAAATGCTGAAATCAGGCAAGAAATAGGAAAAAAAAAGGAAGGAGAGGAAAAGATGTAGAAGAAATTCAAACATAAACTGAAAAAGGGAATATTTTGAAAGCGCGTAAAAAGAAAAAGTGAATGGGATGACAAGAAGTACAAGGAAAGGAACAGAAGCTTGCCCAAGTAATCTTCATTGAAATCTTGAAAACAGGGAACAATGTCTAATCAACGCTCAGGAGATGAGATATGCTGCAAAGCAGTGCAAATGAAAACTACGGGAATATTTGGAACTGGAATAATTGAAACCAAATGGACTGAGATGAAATGGGGGGCAGTGAAAAGGACCAACATTTTCCAAAAGTACTCCAATTCAAATGCTGCAATCAGGCAAGAATGGTAAATGAAAGAAAGAGAAGAAAAGAAATTGATAAAAAAATAAGCTTAAAATGAAAAAGGGAAAATTCACACAGAATGTGGAAAGTAAAAAGTGGATGGGATGACATAAAGTGCTGGGAAAGGGACAGAAGCTTGGCAATTAATCTTCATTGAAATGGCAAGATTTCATTCTGTATCTGAGAGGAAATTCGTCCCTTCATGATAGGGAATGAAATCTTTAACAGAGAGAACAAAGTTGAACAAATGCTCAGGAAATGATAAATGATGAAACTGTGCAAATGAAAACTACTGAGAAAATTTGGGACCGGAGTGATAGAGACCAAACAGACTGAGATAAAATGAGGGGCACTGAAATTCAAATTCTGACATCAGGCAAGAAATTGAAATAATGGAAGGAGAAGATTGGAAGCTGAAGAAAAGCAAGGTTAAAATGAAAAAAAAATTTTTTTTTTGAAAGCACATGATAAGCCAAAATTGAATAGGATGACAAGAAGTGCACGGAAAAAGACTGAAGCTTCTTCAAGTTATCTTCCTGGAAATCTTGAAAAAACAGAAGAAAATTTTAAAAATGGTCAGCAAAGGAGATATGGTGACAAACAGTGGGAATGATGACTACCGAGAAAATTTGTAAGCGAAGTGAATGAGACCAAATGGACTGAGATGAAATGAAGGGCACTGAAAAGGACCAACACTTGCCAAATGTACTCCAATTCAAATGGTGCAATCAAGCAAGAAATGGAAATAAAGGAAGGAGAAGAAAAGAAATTGAAGAAATGCAAGCTGAAGATGAAAAATACATAATTTTGAAAGCACGCGAGAAGCAAAAAGTGAACTGCATGATAAGAAGTGCAGGGCAAGCAATGGAAGTTTGCCCAAGTTATCTTCATGAAAATCTTGAAAACAAAGAAAAAAATTAACAAGCGGTCAGGAAAGGAGATATGGTAAGAAAAAAATATGAAAAAATACAAAACAGAGAAGATGGTGAACTGGAGTGATTGACACCAAATGGACTGAGATGCAATGAGGGGCACGGAAAAGGAATAACACTTGCCAAATTCTAACATCAGGAAAGAAGGTGAATAAAACAAGAGAGGAAAAGAAATTAAAGAAACGCAAGCTTAAAATGAAATAAGGAACATTTTGAAAGCACGAAAAAAGAAAAAAGTGAATATGATGAAAAGAAGATCAGGGAAAGAGACGGAGACTTGCCCAATTAATCTTCATTGAAATCGCAAGATTTCATTCCCTTTCCCCAGAGCAAGTTCTTCCTTTCAGGAAAGGAGAATGAAATCTTGAAAACAGGGAACAAAGTCTAACAAACGCTCAGGAGAGGAGATATGATGAGAAACAGTGCAAATGAAAACAACTGAGAAAATTTGGAACCGGAATGATCGAGACCAAATGGACTGAGATGAAATGACTGGCACTGAAAAGGACCAACACTTGCCAAATGTACTCCAATTCAAAAGCTAACATCAGGCAAGAAGTGGAAATAAAAGAAGGAGAGGAAAAGAAATTGAAGAAATGCAAGCTTAAAATGAAAAAGGGAAAATTTTGAAATGACGTGAAAAGCAAAAGTGTCGGAAAACAACGGGAGACAAGCTACATCTGATGATGATCAACAAGTCTCAGCTTTATTTAGATTAATAGCAAATATATAGTGTCAATAATTAGTTCATACATATTACAAAACTATAGCTCATGATTGGCTTATGATATTTTGACACATGTTCTTTCTGTAATCAGCCTTGCGGTTACAATTTTCTTAATCTAGCATTTTCAGTTCCTTAGCCTAGCATTTTTCAGCATTTTTGTACTAACAACACCTTTGTTGTTGTATCATTCTAGTGCTCAAGGATATTATATCCTTGTTAATCATCACGTACACCACATAGACATAGTTACATTCCAACCGACTTAACAGTATCATGGCCCTTGCTGTGCAGCCATGCATCAGAAAAATTCTCCACAGAAAGATTCTCCACACTTCCCCCGTTTTCTTTAAATTGCACAAGGAGATGCTGATTAAACATTTTCTGAACTCCTTGTTGTATCAAATTTTGCAAGCAAATACAAATACAAGGCAAACAGATAATCAACAAAACAATCACAATGCCTACTACAATGACTATTTTTATCATTGAGGTCAGCCAAGGTCCTAATCCCAAAGAAGCGAGCTATCCGTCTAAACTCCACCCCTGTTGCAATTTTAATTGTTCTGTCAATTTCTGTAAACTTGATATTTGAGCATGAATGGACTGAGAATGGTCAGACAAATTCATACAGCACATTCCTTCAAACTCCTCACATCCGTGACCTTGTGCTAAAAGCAAAAAATCAATCGCGGCCCTGTTTTGCAAAGTAGCATGCCTGACCGAATCTACATCTACTAATAAGCTACTTAAAGCAAGAGACGTGGCATTAGTTTGTTTTGCCAGCCAACACCCTAATTTATTAAGAGTAGCCAAGCTCTGAGCTGTTCTTACTCCTGGGGCAAGGACGGATGCAGCAATTATTTTATCTGGGGACCAAAATTCCATGTCTGATTTACACTCCGATGTAAACTGATGGACTATTCTTTTTGTTCGTGTCCGAGCACCTGTTCGATGTAAAATCATAGATGTGTTTGGGGTGAGCAATGATAGTCGTCCTAATGTGCATGGACCACATTTCATCCGAGAGGGAATGCCTGCTCAGGCCCTGTCACCACAAATAAAAAACATTCCAAAAGGTAATTGAAGTGGTGCTAAAGTAGATACAGAAACAATAGGAGAAGTATAGTTACACCAAAGTGTGGAATTTCGATAAACTGCTAAAGAAGAGTTAACTATTGTGGTATAGTTTTTTCCAGAACGTAAGGTTCTACTGGTAAAGTTAAAAACAACACATCCATCAGCCTTGAACTGATCCTAATAACTCAATCTCTTGTGGCTTCTAAGGCTGCTAAAGGTAGATAAGGCACCTATTTGTCCCAAGCATCTACTGTTTTTCGGGAATTGTTCCTTTGACAAGTAGGGATCCGTGAAGGGCAAGGCCATTCATCAACAGGCAATCCTACCAAACATGTGGAAAAAGGATTTCTGGGGGATGAAAGAGAAAGACATATTGCTTCCTGATTGGTTAAATTAGCCAAAGTGACCCATACATTTGTTTTTGGCTGTGGGGGAATTTACTAAGCACTTGCTATACAGGAACAAAAGAACAGTAGGTACAAAACTCTCATGCTATCATCTGTACAACAAAAGCAACAACAACAACAAAAAATTATTAATCCTTAATTAACAATTCGCTAAACAGGCTATTAAAAGTACAAAATGGTCTATTGTATATATAACAGAGGGTAGGTTCAGTCACTGTCAACAGGAACTTCTGATGAAGGCGAACCAAGCCGTCTAGGTGTAACTGAGGATTCCTGATGTCCTCCACTTTGAGGTTTTGATGCTGGCTTCGTCCACCGAGCTGGAATCCACTCAGGTCCTGTAGGGGTAGAAACACAAAGATATCCTCTTCCCCAATACAATACTTTCACTGGACCTTGCCATAAACTTGTCTTCAAACATTTGTATCTAACCCAGATTTCTGTTGGTTCTGTCTTGTTCTCACTAGGGCTGTCAAAATGTGTGGTAACTGCTGGTACCTTTGATGATCCAAATACACACAAATAGTTCAATACAAACAATGTTTTAGCCACACGTTCCTGAATATCTGTGATATGGCTAAATTTTTCAATATAAGTTTTTAAAGTACCATTTGCTCGCTCTACAATTGCCTGCCCCCTAGGATTATGCGGTATTCCTGTAACATGCTTCACACCCCATTGTTTCAAAAAGGTTTGAACCCTGCTACTGACATAAGCTGCACCATTGTCTGTTTTTAGCTTTCGACAAACTCCCATGACTGCAAAACAACTAGTTAAATGTCTAATTACATGAATAGCCCTTTCACCTGACTGAGGCGTAGCCCAAATATAATGGCTGTATGTATCAATTGTCACATGAACATATTTCAGGCGACCAAAACTATTAACATGCGTGACATCTGTTTGCCACAGTACATTGGCCATTACTCCACGAGGATTAACTCCTGTCCCTAGCCCTAAACTTCCATTATGGTGACAGCATATGGGACAGCTTCTAACAATTGCAGTGGCTTCTGCATGTGAAATATGGAATTCTTTCTGAAGTCTTTTTGCGTTCTGATGGAAAATGGAGTGAGCCTCTCGTGCTAACACATGTTGAGGCAATGGCACGGTTATGGCTGTAGATACCAGTTCATCAGCTCGCTGATTTCCTTCTCCTAAACTAATGTTCCATTTATGACTCTGAATATGAATTACTGCATAGGGTTGTTCTCGCTGGTGCAAAGCTTTATTCAACTGCATCAAAAGCTGATAGAGTCTCTGATTTCGTACTTCTTTGATAAAGGCATCTTCTATTCGTGCAACAACACCTGCCACATATAGTGAATCAGTCACTACATTAATTGGTTCTCTGAAATGAGATATTGCCCAGACCACAGCAAAGAGCTCTAGTGTCTGCAAAGTATCGGCTTCTTCCGCTGACATTTTCTTTTCCCAAGACCCTTCTTTCTGCCATGTAATGGCAGCCTTACGGGATTTCTTTCCGGCATCTGTATATACAGTAAGTGCTCCCGGTATGGGCCTGTCACTTCTTTTAGGAACTAACATCCATTTCTGCATCCCTACCCATTTCAGTGGAGGCTTGCTGTTATTAGGTGCGATAGTACTAGTGCTGCCTAATAGCGCTTCCTGTAATTCAGCAGAATTAACCAAATACCAATCTAATGTATCTCGTTGCAGTGGCAGAAAAATGGTATCAGGCTCCAAACCCATAACTTGTACTACACGTTGACGTCCTTTCTTGATAAGTAGACTCAATAGCTCAATTTTTTTGCCATATAGTCTTTTGTTGTTGTAGTGGAGGCATAACCCATTCCAGCACCCATTGTTCCCCCGTTCTCTTGAGATGCTGGACCAATGCACCCATAAAATGAGTGGGGCCCAGCCATATGGCTAAGTCAACAGGAAGATCTAAAGTTCTCCGGCGAACCTGGCCCTGTAAAATGCACTCAGCAATGAGTTGAATTACCTGCTGCTGTTGAGGGGAAACAGTCACTTGTTGTGTGGGGTCAGTCCCTTTCAGCAAAGGACGTAATTGATTAATCAGTTCATTAGGAATTCCAACTATAGGCCTGAGCCACTGTAAATCCCCTAACAGTTTTTGTGCATCATGTAATGTAGTAATGTTGTGATGAAATTGCAGCTTTTGGGGAGTAACCGTCTGTTCTGTTAAAATCTATCCTAAATACTTCCATGGAGAAGATCGCTGGATTTTTTCAGGGGCTACAATCAGAGCTTGTTTAGCAAGAGTCTGTTGAATTTGGTGAATTTGTAAATCCGAAAAGGGCTGAGGTTGTGCAAACAAAAGGTCATCCATGTAATGATAAATGATAACCTGAGGCCACTGCTGCCTTAGAGGTTGTAGGGCAGAATTAACAAAAAGTTGACACAAGGTGGGGCTGTTGCGCATGCCTTGAGGTGACACAGCCCTTCACTGAAAAAGTCTGTGGCCACAGGAATAGTGAGAAACAAAAAGAGAAATGGTACAAACATCACATTTATTTGTGCAGAAGATGGAAAAAAAAAAATCAAAGAAAAAAACCTCCAAACTAAAATACAGAGAAATATCAAATATGACTTTTATTACAAGTGATTTGCAGAAATTGACCAGCAGTTTAATGTTTCCGAAACCATCCATTTACCAGTCTCCACACTGCAGCCTTGAGCTCCTGGTTCCTCAGGCTGTAGATGAGGGGGTTCAGGGCTGGAGGCACCACCGAGTACAGAACTGACAGGGACAGATCCAGGGATGGGGAGGAGATGGAGGGGGGCTTCAGGTAGGCAAAAAAGCCAGTGCTGACAAACAGAGAGACCACAGCCAGGTGAGGGAGGCAGGTGGAAAAGGCTTTGTGCCGTCCCTGCTCAGAGGGGATCCTCAGCACAGCCCTGAAGATCTGCACATAGGAGAAAACAATGAACACAAAACAGCCAAGTGCCAAACAGGCACTAACTGCAATGAGCCCAAGTTCCCTGAGGTAGGACTTGGAACAGGAGAGTTTGTGAATCTGTGGGATTTCACAGAAGAACTGGCCCAGGGCATTGCCATGGCACAGGGCCAGGGAAAATGTATTGGCTGTGTGCATGAGAGCATTGAGAAAGGCACTGGCCCAGGCAGCTGCTGCCATGTGGGCACAAGCTCTGCTGCCCAGGAGGGTCCCGTAGTGCAGGGGTTTGCAGATGGACACATAGCGGTCATAGCACATGATGGTCAGGAGGACAAGCTCTTCTGTGATAAAGAAGGAAAAGAAAAAGAGCTGAGCAGCACATCCTGTGTAGGAGATGGTCCTGGTGTCCCAGAGGGAATTGTGCATGGCTTTGGGGACAGTGGTGCAGATGGAGCCCAGGTCGGTGAGGGCCAGGTTGAGCAGGAAGAAGAACATGGGCGTGTGCAGGTGGTGGCCGCAGGCTACGGCGCTGATGATGAGGCCGTTGGCCAGGAGGGCAGCCAGGGAGATGCCCAGGAAGAGGCAGAAGTGCAGGAGCTGCAGCTGCCGCGTGTCTGCCAGTGCCAGCAGGAGGAAGTGGCTGATGGAGCTGCTGCTGTTGGACATTTCTTCACTCTGGCCATGGAGTCCTGTTGAAGAAGGAAAGAGAGGGGATTTGGTGGGCAATGCCCAAACACTTTCTCCCAGCCCTGCCCCTGATGCTCTGTGCCACTCAATTTTCCTTTTCTCAGAGCTCTTCCTTTATCCCTGTGCCTGGAGCTCTGCTGGGATCTGGGCCCATTGCTGTGATGAGCAGGGGCTCTGCCCATGGACACCGAGGGGTCAGCTCTGCTCTGCAGCACTGGGGTCATGGGAACAGGGGCAGGGGCCAGTCCTGGGCTTGGACTTCATCAGCCCAAAGTGCTCCTGAGGCAGAGGAGCTTGGCAGCATCTCCTGTGCCAGGGCTAAGGAACGGTGATGGCCAAAGGCAGCTGGAGAGGGTTTCCTGCTGTGCCCAGGGAGATCAGAGAGAACTGTGCAAGGCAAGAGCATTGGCTGTAACTCAGTGAAGGGTGAGGGGAGCTGCTCTGTCCCTCCATCTGTCCCCAGCTGCCCTTTCTGAGATCGAGGGCAGTCCCTGTGTTCCCCTGGAAATCAGCCTGACACAGCTGAGAGCAGAGGGAGCCACAGCAGAGCAAACTGGCTCAGCCTTTCTCAGAGTCTCAGCCCCACTCCTGGCCAAGGACACTCCTGTCCCCAGTGTCCCCTGGAGGCAGCTCACAGCTTGGATGGCATCCCCAGGACACACCCAGGGTCCTGTCCATGGCACTGCTGGAGGAGAGTCAGCTCATTCCCAGCCTCCAGCCTGCCCTGCCCAGAGCTCCCCAGGGCAGAGGGAGTTGGGACACCCCATTTGCAGTGTCCTGGCATGGGGATCTGTAAATAAAGTAATCATGGAATAGTTTGGTTTGGAGAGGACTTTCAATATCCCAGCACAACTTGGTGGCACTTTCCCCCCACTGCCTGCCCAGGGCTCTGCTGCCTGGAGCTGTCCCTGCCTGCAGCTGCTTCCCTGTGCCCAGGGCTGGGCCCTGCCAGTGCTGCCAGAGCCCAGCCCAGCCCTGGGGGCTCAGCTCTGCCCTGCAGAGCCCTCCCAGCTCAGGCACTGCCCAGGGCCAGCTCTGCCTCTGCAGGCTCTGATGGCAACATCAGAGCAACCCTGAGGAGGCTGGAAAAGTGACGCTGGTGCTGCCTGCAAGGGACTCTCTGGCTGATTTCTGTCACTGCCTGGTTTATTAAGATCTGAGAGAAATTTGTTTTCTTTTTCTCAACCTGAATAGAGAGATGATATCTATGTGCAATTTCCCATCCAGGCAACACAGAGCAGTAGATTAAAAAAGCAGGATTTTTCATTTTATGCTGCCCCTGCCTGTCTGTGCTCCCTGTATAATCTACTTGGAAATGTTCTGCAGTTAAATGTCATGCTGGGAGCAGTCCTGAACAATGCAGCATCCTCAGCACACAAGAAGAACACTTCCACACCTTACCAGCTGTCTCCTTCCACCCAGATCTTGTCCCACGGTGCTGGGAGCAGCTCCCAGGGCTGGCTGAGAGCTGTCCCTGGCAGGCAGCAGAGTCCCTGCCCCAGCACAGCACCCTGGGCTGCAGGACCCTGCTCTGCAGGACAGCCCTGGGCACCCCTGGCTGCTCTCCACAAGAGATAATCAGAGAATGTACTCACAGAGTCTGTAGGCATTGGGATGTTCCAGCTTTAGGAGATCCCTGCAGGAGCTGCAGCTGCCTTGTGTCCTGCAGCCAGAGGTTCCTGTGTCAAGGGCTGGGAGTGATTCTCCCTCAGTCACTTCTCAGCTCCTTCCCAGCCCTGAGTGATTGAAGCTCTCTGTGCCTGTGTGCTGTGCCCGGGGTGGCTGCAGGCAGTGCCCCAGCCCTGCTGGGCTGGGAGAAGAGTTGCTCATCAAGAGCAATGTGTTTTTGAAGCTCTTCTTGGTTGCCAGGAGCTGCCTCTGTGCCAGGAGCCCGGCCCAGCTCAGCAGCACAGACACAGCACAAGGACTTTAATGACCCTCTCGGGGCTTTGTGCTGAGGCCCTGAACATCAGTCCCTGAGAGGGAGCTGATGAAACCTCTCAGGAACTCCCAGTCAGAATCCAACTCCAAAGTTTCTTGAAGTTTTAATGGGTCCCACTGAGGGACAGGACAGAGGAAGTGTCCCCAGGCCCCAGGCAGAGCAGAGAACTGGAGGCAGTGATGACAGGTGGGGACAAAGAGAAGCCAAGTCTTGGTGCCCTGGGGCACAGCAGCCTCTGTGCCACCAAGGGCTGTGAGGAGACACCTTGTCCTGAGGCCCTGGGGCCTCCTGGCACAGCCCCAGCAAGGCTGGGCACTGTCAGCCCCTTGTGCTGCCCTCAGCATCCCCCTCACATCCCAGTGGCCTCAAGGATCTGCTGGAAGGAGTCCCTGGGGAGCCTTGGTCAGCAATGGCCCTGGGGGGCTCCTGAATGCTCCCAGGGACTGCAGGTTCTTCAAAGGACTTTGGGTTTTGCTTTTGCCTTGGAGTCTCTGAGAGGTTTGTGCAATCATGGCCTCCAATTATCTGCTGTAATTAGTCCCTTGAGAGGCTTTGTCAGTAACAACACTCAGTGGGGCTCATTAATGCTTCAAGGTACTTCAGTTATTTTAAGGTACTTGGTGCTTCCCTTTTAAAACTGACTCTGTGAGAAAGACTCTGCAATCATTGTCCCAATTACCTACTTTAACAAGTAGAATCCCAATCCCTTGGGATTCTTAGTCAGTATAAAGACTCAGTGGAGCTCATGAATACTTCAGGATACTCAAAGTTTATTAAGGAACTTTTTTTTTGACATTGAGTCTCTGAGAGGTTTGTGCAGTCATGGCCTCCAATTATCTGCTTTAATGAGTCCCTTGAGAGCTTTGCACTGACACTCAATGGGGCTCATTAATACTTTGAGATACTCAAGGTGTTTAAGGTACTTTGGATTTTCCTTCCCACACTGAGTCTCTGAGAGGTTTTTGTGCAATTCTGGCCCCCCCGTTCTCTCTTTCACGGATTCCATGATGAGCCTGTGTTGGGGATGGACTTCAGTGGGACCCATTGATGCTTTGAGACACTTTGGGTTTTTCTTCTGACTTTGACTCCTGGAAAGGTTTGTGCAATCTCCTCTCACTCCCTGAGGTTCCAGGACGCAACACCAAATGCACCACAGGGCTCATTAGGATCACACAAGTCCCGACAAACCATGGCTGAGCCTTGATTTCCCTCTGGTCTGCTGCAGTTCATTAGGAAGTCTTTTTTCCTAGAGTTACAGAGAAATCTTTCAAAGAGCTTCTAAGAAATCCACATTCCTATTTTCATGGGTGAATTTTTCCCTTTAGAGCAGAGGTGATTGCAGCATTCAGTGACTGATATTGACCCAGGGTCTCTCCCAAGGGGTTCTGCCCTGGTCAGAGAAGCTGTGCCTTGAGGTGTGACCCAGTGTGGACAACCTTGCTCCACATTCCCCAAGCCCCTCCTGTCTCTCCTCACTCACCTGGGACCTGCTTTCCTTGGAGAACTTGCTGCACTCTGACAAAAGATTGGGGTTTTTTTCTTTTATTTTAGCAACCCACAACTCCTGAGTTTCCCCATTGAAAACAGACACCCTCCTCTATTTGAGTTCTGGCTCTTTTCTGCTCCAAGTTCAGGGCAAATAAAACTTGGGAGACATTATTTTTGAAGTCTCACTCTGAAATTTATTATCCTTATCTATTACAAACTCTCGAGATGTGAGCTCTCTCTAACAAGTCAAGAAAGTGAGCCTAAAATGGTGTCTATTCAAGGCTATTTAAGTGCCAATTATCCAAGAAACAGTGGACATCTGTATTATTTATACTTCTAATCCAATTATGACCACCCGAAACCCACAATGTGGACTTCTTTCACCCAAGTACAGAAACTCAGCCAGATCTGGGAAGAAGGTGGTGCTGACCCTGCCCACTGGTAAAACAAAATTGGTGAAGTCTGGCCAGAACACACCAAAATGTCACTTTTTAAATGTAAATGTGAGGAACCAGTCCTGTCTGAAATTCATGGATGGGAAGCCCTTCCCTGGAGCTCGCTGGCTCTGGAGTGGGCTGAGGTCAGAGCACCATGAGAGCAGTGGAGCAGTCGGTTAAAAGAGGCTGAACTGCTGGATGTGTTCAAATGCACCCAAAAATTGCACATGGAAAAAGGAAAAGAACTTGTGGGTTTGGGAAGATGAGGATGGATTCTGGTCACAGAATGTTGGAAACAGCACCAACAGAAGGAACCAGGCCGCTGTGAAACTCCTCTGGCCCAAAGGCACTGGGGACACAACAGCAGCACAGGGAGGAGCCCTGGATCCATCAGCAGCCCACAGTGGGAAATAGGAAATCAGACCTTTGGTGCTGGGAATGGGAGCTGCTGGGTGTGTGGAGACTGCCCATAAACAGCTTCCTAAAGGATGGTTTGGGTCCTGTTTCCAGGCAATATTGATGCCTCCCTTGAGGGTACTTTGGCAACAGCCACAAGGAAGAGTTGGGCCAAGAGAACATTTCCCCCCCAAAGTGTGCCTTTGGTCTCAGAAAGCCAAAGATTCTGGTTCACCCAGTGCCCCTTGTGCACTGCCTTGTCTGTGGAGGTTACATTAATGAGCTAAATCCATTATTAGAAGAAGTAAAAAGAGGTGCTATAAAAATATCCAATAGCAATTCTCTGAGCTCCAAGAAACACGAATGGGGCTCTACAGAACTGCATGGCCTTGGATTATCTGCTTGCTGGCCAAGGATATTCTAGGACAAGAAGGTTGCAGGAATCAGTGTTGGGTTTGAAGTCCAACAATCAGGAATCACCTCAACAGAAAGATCAGGAGAAGAGAGGCAGAAAGAAGATTCTTCATGGTAGAATTGGCTTCCAAATTGGAGGCTGCTGCAACATGCATTTGTGGCAGTCACTGTAATCATTGCAGTGTGAGAACTTGGTGTGTTGTGATTCCATGTTAGAGTTGTTGAGACATCCCATCTGGCTTTGTTTGGGGCTGTAGGATCAAAGCCAACTCCGTCCTTGCTCCCTGTCCCGGCTTTGGGTGAAACCAAAAGGAGAATGAAACCAGATGTTCCCACACTAGAAGTGATGTCAGCTTGTTTGTTTAACAGTGTAAAAGCTGGGCCCTCTCCCAGTGAGGTTGGAGCTTCATTGTCTGCAAAGGTGGGTGCACCTGCAGGAATTCCCAGTGTCTGGGAGTGGTTCTTCTCTGCTTGGCTGTGAAAGGGTTAAAGGCACTGTGCCTGAACATGCTTAAGAATAAGATACACATGGAAGCTAGCAAATGTTACCCACAAGCTCAAGACACAGGATGAAGCTTGTCAAGAAGCAGGCAACAAAACTTGCAGAAATGAAGGACAGAGCTTGCTACAACCAGTGAGGAAGTCACTGAAATGGCAAACAAGAGACTGTGCATGCCTAGAGGAGAAAGGTGAAAAGGGCACAGCGATGAAGTTGTCCAGCCTTCATCAGGGGACCACTGAGAAAAATGCGGAGCCTTCCTCAGTGCCACCACCAGGGTGCTGCACCTGCACCTCGCCTATGCTAATGATAGTAATGAGTTCTAAGAAATAGTTTACATAACCCCACCTTTTCTAAGGAAAACTACAACTATGCATAAAGTATAACCATATATTGTAATCTGCTCTGTGCCTGTGTGTGTGCTGCTGGGAGGAGATAGCCCTGCACACCAGGTGTGCTGAATAAAGCAAATCCCCGCTTCTTGGACTTTGTCTCAGAAGTGTCTCTTGGCCCAGTTTGGGACAATTCACTTCCACGGGGTTCTGTCAAGTCCCAGTGGAACCTTGGTGCCAGATTGTTCCACAGCCTCACAATGCTCTCCTGGCTTCCATGGGGTCCCTCTGTGACTCACTGCAGCCTTGGTTCCATGAGGGTCTCTTGGGTTCCATGGTGCACAAGCCTTTTTCACATCTGAGCCTTGCTTCCAGGAGTTCCATCGACTGACAGTGGCCGTCTGCATTCCATGAGGCCCAGCTAGATCACAGCAGAGCCTTGCTTTCATCAGGCTCCGATACCTGTTCTGCCAACTGATGGGGGTGATTTAAAGAACACAGAAACCCATGGAAAGAATGGTCTTATCCTACTGTGAGTATTAAGGCAACACACAAGTAAAATTATACATTATACATAATAAAACTATGTGCTTGGCTTTAGCAAAAAGCAAAAAGAAGCAAGGTAATTCACCTAATCTTTATTATAGAAGAGAAAGGATAGGGATTGAGAAAGATCCATCACCAGTTGCCTCAATACTCCACCATCATCCAGAGTCTGCAGTCGCTGGGAATCCCCGTTTTACAGCAAGGACCTGGAGAACCCTTCCAAGCAATTGGGAAAATCCTACGTGGTGCATCCACTTGTAGATGAGGTCTCTGAATTTGCTCTGAAAGTGGGTGCAGCTTTTATAGGCCCAAATCAGCAAGTCAAAGTGACTTCATTGTATTTTTAGCACATCAACTCCTGGATCTCATGGTAGTTTTCCTGACTAGAAGGGGCCAGGACTGTGCCAGATCCCAGTCATCAGCTTGGAAGGTTTCCCCTAAAATATTCTACAAGCCTCTATTGATGTCAGCTGGGCAATTTCTTAAAATTATACTTTTCTTGCAGATAACTACACAAGATTATGTAAAAGTTTCTAAAGCATCCGTTTTGATGTTAAACAGCTGGCATAAGCACCTCAATAATCTTATTTTTAGCTAAATAAAACTGATGGTATAAGCACATAATGCCCAGTGCTCCTCTTGTAAGTCAGCTCTGGCTGAGGCCGGCCACTCAGGCCTAAGCACATCAGGAGCTGAAGTGACCACGACTGGGAATGGCAAAAACACCCACTGGGACTGGCCCAGAGGCCCTGGGACTCCCTGGCATGGATCACCTCAGGAGACAGTATTTCAGGGAGCCCAAAGGACTTTTGGGAGAGCTGCTGTGGAGACAGAGGGAATTGCACAGCTGAATCCCTTGCCTGGGCTCCCAGAGGACCCTTCTGCTGTGGGGCTGCTGAGGCTGGAGGAACAGCAGGTACCCATGGCCACCCCAAAACAGGGCCCCATTGGCAACACAGCACAGACCGGGACTGCGGGACCCCATCCCTGGGATGAGTCACGAACTGGAGAGCTGGGAGTGCTCAGCCACAGCCGCTGAGCCTTCAACAGCCCCACATGGGCAGAGCGTGAGCCCAGTGGGGAGTGGCCACTGACAGGACTGTGGGGGCCTGAACCAAGTCCCAGCCCCACTGAGAGCGGCTGTGCCGGACACCCTGGAACTCCAGGACCAGCTGGAGTCCGAGGCAGTCAAGTGGTGCCACCACCGACGTTCCTTTCTTCCCCCCAGAAAGGACACTGGGAAGCTGGGGAAGTGGGAATGAAAGGAGTAGGGATGCTGGAAGCTGTGGAACAGCACTAACACCAGGAATCCAAACCCTTCTGAGAAAGGAGGGCATAAATCCCTGGTATCCAGCATCCTGCCTGAGAAACCCATTCCCAGTATTACCAACATGAAACTGTCCTCCAATTCTCTGGATTGTGCTGCTCCTGTCCCCCTAAAACCTTCCCACCAGACTGAACCTCTGAAGTGTAATTGATGGAGGAAGCCTGAACCCTGAGCCATGCCAGGCTCAGTGCCCAGGAGCATCCCCTGGTGCTGTTCAACACCGGCTCTGCAGGAACTGGGGATGCAAACAGGACAAACTTGAGCATCTCCCACCATCATATACCTCAGAGGGTACACAGCAACCCAGCCGTGACTCTCCCAAACTGGATTTAGGAATGGCACCCCTAATGCAGCCATTAGATCCAGATCTACCCAGATCCCTTTGGCATTCCTGCTTTTGGTGTCTCTCTGCCTCCTCTCTCTGCGCAAAGGAGGCTCCTCTCTCCCCTCTCCCTGCCCTGACAAGACAGTCACACAAATAAAGATGTGGGATTGCCGGGTGCTGAGGGGTTGTAGAAGGAGCCTTCTCCAGGTCTGGCCTGTTTCCAAAATCCGCACTTGCTCCTGCAGCAGGGAACGTCCTTGTTCACCCTCTCCAAGGGTGTCAAGCTCAGGAAGGGATTCCTGACACCCTGTTGCAGCTGGGAGAGCTCCTGTTTCTCCATATCAGGGGGAAAAAAACCAAACACAGGAACCCTGGGGGGGCTGGCATTGTGACATGGGGACACCTGTGTTTCTTTCCCAGTGACAAACAAAAATGTGGAATGCTGCCAGAGCTTGTTTTGATCTACATCAAACTTTGACAAACATCCCTTCTCCTGACAGTGACTCCTCTGCACCTGCCCTGGGAGATCTCCTGGGCCGAGTCCAGGAAGAGGAGATTTCACTGCTGCTGAGGTGCTCGAGGGGGCCCATTTCAATGCTCTGCTGAAGTCCAAGGACATTGTGTTTCCCCAAGGAGCAACGTTCCTTTCTGGCACTCACTGCCCCATGAGGGACATTATTCAGTTGCTGCTCTTGGGTGAGTTACAGCCGCAGGGAGAGGGAGGAGGAGATGATCCCAACCAAGGCTGCTGCTGGGTCCAGACATTCAGTGGGATAAAGATGAGTCAGAGCTTCAGCATCTCTCCCAAAATCACAGAATCACAGAATGGCTTGGCTTGGAAGAGATCTTAAAATTCATCTCATCCAACCCCTGCCATGGGCAGTGACAGCTTCCACTATCCCAGGCTGCTCCAAGCCCGGTCCAGCCTGGCCTTGGACAATTCCAGGGATCCAGGGGCAGCCACAGGGACCATGTACAAAATTAGAATTTGGCCTCCCAAATTCCATATATCCAAAAATTGCTCCCAGACAAAAGCAGCCAAGACACACTTCTTGTGCTGGCTCTGTCCTCTGGTGATTTTCTTGGACTATGAGCTGAATGTTTTCAATTGCAAACACCTTGGAGAGGGCCCAGGGGTGTCCCAAGGTAGAGTTCTGAGGCCTTGGGCACATGGCCATTATATAGGGGCAAAGGGGCTCTGTGTTCCATGGCATGGAGACTGAGGACAGCAGAGGAGAGCCCTGGGAGGGATTGAAGGGTGCTTTCAGAGATGGTGGATCCTTTTCACATAGTGGAAAACAACCAGAGAAAGAAAGAATTAATGCCCAGTGCAGGCAGGGAAGTCCAGACTGGACACCAGGAGAAAAAAGTCTCTCTCCTAGGACAGAGCTGTGGTGCAACACATCCCATGGAATAAGTCTGGAGCAGCCAAAGGTTCTGTATGCCCAGTCAGGGGCAGGCTGGATGCAGAGCTGTCAGCAAAGGAAGGGGCCAGCGAGATGGGGCAGCCGGGGGATGACGACAGCCTGCAGGGACAGAGGCACAGGGCATGGACACCGTAGGACAGCCTGGGCTGGAGAGGGCACAGGGATGTGCAGCAGCTGAAAGGCCCTGACAGAGCCAACTCCTGCAACACTTTGGCCATGGCTGCTGGCCCTGGCACTGAGGCCAGGAGGGGACAAGTGACCCTTGCAGCCCTGGGGCCTCATTGCCTCCTTGTCCCTGATCAGCAGCCTGGCAGGGGCCGCCCCATGGTGCTGCCCTTGGCATTGCACATCCCCACATCCCAGTGCCCTGGGAAGAGCCACGAGCAAGGAGGGAGGGACAGGATCTGCCTTGCCAGGGGCTGGGGCTGAGGCCTTGGCCCTTTGCATTCCTGAAACACATCCAGGTTTGCTCAGCATTAGAGACACCTTTGCCTTACTTGTCCCCACCTGTCATCACTGCCTCCAGTGTTTTGCTCTAACTGGAACTTGGGGACAATTTCATGTGAATTGTGTCCCTCAGTGGGACCCATTAAAAGTTCAAGAAACTTTGAAGTTTGAATCTGATTTAGAGTTCCTGAGAAGTTTTTTGATCACACTCTGAGGGACTGATTCTAATGTAAACAACACCAAAGCCCCAAGAGGGTCATTAAAATCTTTGTACTGTGTATGTGCTGCTGAGCTGGGCTGGGCTCCTGGCACAGAGGCAGCTCCTGGCAACCAAGAAGAGCTTAAAAACACATTGCTCTTGATGAACAACTCTTCTCCCAGCCCAGCAGGGCTGGGCCACTGCCTGCAGTCACCCCGGGCACAGCACACAGGCACAGAGAGCTTCAATCACTCAGGGCTGGGAAGGAGCTGAGAAGTGACTGAGGGAGAATCACTCCCAGCCCTTGACACAGGAACCTCTGGCTGCAGGACACAAGGCAGCTGCAGCTCCTGCAGTGATCTCCTAAAGCTGGAACATCCCAATGCCTACAGACTCAGTGAGTACATTTTCTGATTATCTCTTGTGCAGAGCAGCCAGGGGTGCCCAGGGCTGTCGTGCAGAGCAGGGTCCTGCAGCCCAGGGTGCTGTGCTGGGGCAGGGACTCTGCTGCCTGCCAGGGACAGCTCTCAGCCAGCCCTGGGAGCTGCTCCCAGCGCTGGGGAACAAGATCTGTGTGGAAGGAGACAGCTGGTAAGGCATGGAAGTGTTCTCCTTGTGTGCTGAGGATGCTGCATTGTTCAGGACTGTTCCCAGCATGGCATTTAATTCCAGAACATTTCCAAGTAGATTATGAAGGGAGCACAGACAGGCAGGGGCTACATGAAATTAAAAATCCTGCTTTATTAATCTACTGCTCTGTGTTGCCTGTATGGGAAATTGCACATAGATATTCATCTCTCTATTCAGGTTGAGAAAAATCAAACAATTTTTCTCTCAGATCTTAATAAACCAGGCAGTGGCAGAACTCAGCAGAGGGTCCCTTGCAGGCAGCACCAGTGTCACTTTTCCAGCCTCCTCAGGGTTGCTCTGAGGTTGCCATCAGAGCCTGCAGAGCCAGAGCTGGCCCTGGGCAGTGCCTGAGCTGGGAGGGCTCTGCAGGGCAGAGCTGAGCCCCCAGGGCTGGGCTGGGCTCTGGCAGCACTGGCAGGGCCCAGCCCTGGGCACAGGGAAGCAGCTGCAGGCAGGGACAGCTC
This sequence comes from Hirundo rustica, assembly GCF_015227805.2. Taxonomy (NCBI): domain Eukaryota; kingdom Metazoa; phylum Chordata; class Aves; order Passeriformes; family Hirundinidae; genus Hirundo; species Hirundo rustica. Next base: position 44,714 of record NW_026690234.1, read on the forward strand.
CAGGCAGCAGAGCCATGGGCAGGCAGTGGGGGGAAAGTGCCACCAAAATGTGCTGGGATATTTAAAGCCCTCTCCAAACCAAACTATTCAATGATTACTTTATTTACAGATCCCCATGCCAGGACACTGCAAATGGGGTGTCCCAGCTCCCTCTGCCCCAAGGAGCTCTGGGCAGGGCAGGCTGGAGGCTGGGAATGAGCTGACTCTCCTCCAGCAGTGCCATGGACAGGACCCTGGGTGTGTCCTGGGGATGCCATCCAAGCAGTGAGCTGCCTCCAGGGGACACTGGGGGACAGGAGTGTCCTTGGCCAGGAGTGGGGCTGAGACTCTGAGAAAGGCTGAGCCAGTTTGCTCTGCTGTGGCTCCCTCTGCTCTCAGCTGTGTCAGGCTGATTTTCAGGGGAACACAGGGACTGCCCTCGATCTCAGAAAGGGCAGCTGGGGACAGATGGAGCCACAGAGCAGCTCCCCTCAGCCTTCACTGAGTTACAGCCAATGCTCTTGCCTTACACAATTTTCTCTGATTCCCTGGGCACAGCAGGAAACCCTCTCCAGCTGCCTTTGGCCATCACCGTTCCTTAGCCCTGGCACAGGAGATGCTGCCAAGCTCCTCTGCCTCAGGAGCAGTTTGGGCTGATGAAGTCCAACCCCAGGACTGGCCCCTGTCCCTGTTCCCATGACCCCAGTGCTGCAGGGCAGAGTTGACCCCTCAGTGTCCATGGGCAGAGCCCCTGCTCATCACAGCAATGGGCCCAGATCCCAGCAGAGCTCCAGGCACGGGGCTGAAGGATGAGCTCTGAGAAAAGGAAAATTGGGTGACACAGAGCTGCAGGGGCAGAGCTGGGAGAAAGGGTTTGGACTTTGCAGCAAAGTCGGCCCTGATTTGCCACTGTCTCTTCCTTCAACAGGACTCCATGGCCAGAGTGCAGAAATGTCCAACAGCAGCTCCATCAGCCACTTCCTCCTGCTGGCATTGGCAGACACGTGGCAGCTGCAGCTCCTGCACTTCTGCCTCTTCCTGGGCATCTCCCTGGCTGCCCTCCTGGGCAACGGCCTCATCATCAGCGCCGTAGCCTGCGGCCACCACCTGCACACGCCCATGTTCTTCCTGCTCAACCTGGCCCTCACCGACCTGGGCTCCATCCTCACCACTGTCCCCAAAGCCATGCACAATTCCCTCTGGGACATCAGGTACATCTCCTACAAAGGATGTGCTGCTCAAGTTTTTCTGATTTTTTTTTTCTCTGGATCACAGCTTTCCCTCCTGACCATCATGTGCTATGACCGCTATGTGTCCATCTGCAAACCCCTGCACTACGGGACCCTCCTGGGCAGCAGAGCTTGTGCCCACATGGCAGCAGCTGCCTGGGCCAGTGCCTTTCTCTATTCACTGCTGCACACAGCCAATACATTTTCCCTGCCCCTGTGCCATGGCAATGCCCTGGGCCAGTTCTTCTGCGAAGTGCCACAGATCCTCAAGCTCTCCTGCTCCAAATCCTATCTCAGGGAACTTGGGCTTCTCATAGTCTGTGCTTTCCTGTTATTTGGTTGTTTTGTGTTCATTGTTTTCTCCTATGTGCAGATCTTCAGGGCTGTGCTGAGGATCCCGTGTGAGCAGGGACGGCACAAAGCCTTTTCCACCTGCCTCCCTCACCTGGCTGTGGTCTCCCTGTTCCTCACCACTGCAATGTTTGCCTACCTGAAGCCCCCCTCCATCTCCTCCCCATCCCTGGATGTGTCCCTGTCAGTTCTGTACTCGGTGGTACCTCCAACCCTGAACCCCCTCATCTACAGCCTGAGGAACCAGGAGCTCAGGGATGTCCTGAGGAAAATGATGACTGGATACTTTTCAGAAGCAAAAAGGTGTTTGTTTTCTGCTGCATAGTTTTCAGAATGGAACTCATGAGTGGCCCAGTCTGTCTTCTCAGGTCTTTGGTGATAGCAATGGGTTCTTCTTGCCAAAATGTTTTGCTCAATGAAATGTTTTTATTCATCCCTCATCTAATTCCCTGTTTGTCCCTTGAATTTGATCCAGAAGGTCTGCAAGCCATGATTTGTACTATTGCTTTATTTGAACGAAATAAACTACCTTGCAGTGCCTTGTTAATATGGGATCCAAAATCTGAGACCTGCATGAAGTTAGAGGGGAGAAGGGGAAGAGTCCCAGCACAGCAGCCCTGCCAGAGAGCAGCAGTGCTTGATCCTTTTGGAGCTGCTCTTCCCAGCTCCACGCTCCCCTTCCCAGCCCTTCTGTGGCTGCAAGGCCGGAGTGCTCTGGCAGCTTGGTCTCTGTCCTGCTGCGTGTCCCTGCTGTGACCACAGGCAGGGACAGGCCATGGGCACTCCTGTGACACAGCCGGGCTCCAGCACAGCAGTTCCATCAGCAAAGGGCATCTCCTGAGGGCAGGGCAGGAAGGCTTTGCTCTCCTCCAGAGCTGCTGTCAGGAACGTGCTCCAGGAATGCCCTGGCAAAGCATTCCTCAGTGCCTGGGGCAGAGGGGGAGTGTGTAGAGGGGGGGGCACATAGCAGTGTCCTGGCACAGCCAGAGCTCCTGGCATGGGCCTGGGGAGCAGCAGAGCAGGGCCTGGGCTGTGTCTTTGTTCTGGGGACAGCCTGGGAAGGTGTTCCAGGGCAATTGTCCCACAGCAGCCACCAAGTGTCCAGGCCTGCAGTGCATGTTTGAGGTGACCCCTCCCCAGGCAATTGTCCCACAGCAGCCACCACTGCCAGCACTGGCCTCTGCCCTCACCTGCAGGAGGTTGTTTGTCCCTGCATGGAGGGTCACCCTCCCCAGAATAGACCCCTGACTCATTTTAGGAAACAAACTACGCGTGCTTAATAGCCTTTTTTGTCAATTAGCATACGAAGCGAGGAATGGGAGGTGACAGGGGTATGAATATGTATTTGTATTTCGGGTATTCAACACTTTTGTAAATAAAAGGCTTTGTAATTGCCTGTGAATTTTGCAGTGCAAATTAGGGAAATATCCCGTGTGCTGCCCGGCCGTAATAAACATACGCTTTAAACTGTTAGAGAGTTTTTGTCTGTCACAGTTGGGTATCGATACTAGATCTATACCCGTATTTCGTTAATAAGTCAGGCAAGCGGTGGGAGCCGGGAGCGGCCGCCCGGGCTCAGAGCCGCCGCCTTGGGCCGGGAGCCCCCCGGGCAGAGCTCTGTGCTCGGGGCCGAGGCCCGGGCGGCCCGGGGAGCGCTCGGTGTCCCGTAGGGCCCCCGGTGCAGGCGGCTCCGTGTGGCTGGGCTCCGAGAGGAGCGGCCCGGGCCGGCCGTGGCCATGCTGGGCCTGGTGGGGCTCGGGGGGCTGGGCCGGGCCGGGAAAAGGCTGAGGGAGAGCGGGGGAAGCGTTGGCACAGAGGCCCCGGGCTCCCCATGCCCCCCTGGCCACGCAGCCGGGCTCGGGGGCCGCCTCGCTCAGAGCCAGTCCCAGCTGTGGGGGTCCCCAGGGGGCCCTGGGGAGGGGGCGGCGGGGGCTGACGGAGCTCTGTGCCCGGGGCTGGGCGCGGCTGCCGAGGGAGCGCAGGATGCACGGTGGGGCGGTCACTGCCCCAAAGTGGCTGCCAAGCCCCTGGTGTTCTGGAAAAAAAAAGAGAGAGTCAGAGACTTGCTCTTTTTGTATGTTTCTTTATTATCAAGGTTGGCCTTGGGGGAGAGCTTGCTTGCTCTCTTGGCAATGCGGAGGAGGAGGTACACACAGCTTCGCTTCACAGCAAAGCTGGGGACTCCCACACCCCTCACGGGCTTTTTCCCCTTGCCGGGGAGTCCGTTTCACGTCGCTGATCAGGGGTCATCCAGCGATGGGGGACTCCTTCTCAGGTCACGGCGACTAAATAGAGCTGCTTTGGCGGACCCCCGTACCTTTTGCACTATCTAAAGTGCGACTTCAGTCCTGGATTTTACTTTAGTTCTCTGCTTTTTAGAGTCTCTTGTTCTTGAGTTGTTCCCAGAATTCCAGTGTTCTTTTTATTTGCATATTCAGACACTATCCGGCGAATGGGAGCAGAGATACGGGTAATAAGGTGAATTCTTAATTAACAAACAAGTAAATAAGGTGATAAAACAATATTAAAGCAGGAATAAGGCAAATTCTTTATACAGAACTAGCATTAACAATCTTAATGGAATTACTTAACAATTAAGTAACTAAAACATAGATTATTCGAATAGAACTTATTTATAACAACTCTCCCCTCTATTTCTTTGATCGAGCTTTAGCTCGCATCAATTTGTTACCTCTTCTTCTTGAAAATAAATTTTTCTACATTTTTGGAACTTTTAATATATTTCTTTGGCATTTTCATATTCAGGTCCTTGACTCTCTATCACCATCATTTTGGTTTGTTTTTGACTGGTTGCTTTAGGGATCTGGATACTGGCTTGGACTGTGGAGGTAATTGTTCAAATTAGATATGGGATTAGACAAGGTAAAAACATTAACCCGGTGAGTGAGCAAATTATCATAAACCCAGCTTTCTTCCACCAATCCCCTTTGAATGACCAAAAACTATTCCACCAGTTGGTGTCCATTAAAGGAGTCCACTCTTGATTTCCCACATAGGCTAGCTTTCTGATTTCTTTTAAGATGTTTTTAATTACTGCGCTTTTAGCACCATTTCTAAACAACATTAAGATGAATTAAATTTACCACAGATTCCTCCTTCATCTGCTAAAAGGTAGTCTACAGCCAGACGTATTTGGTATATTACAGCTCTTGTTTGCGTTAGTTGCTTGCTGATATGGTCTAATGCTAGAGCTGTTTGGTTAGATACCATTTCTAGGACAGCTTGGAGCCTGATGATTCTATTTAACATGTAGATTGGAGTGCGATACCTCCAGGACCCGTCCTGTGCCCATATGGCTGGTCCATAGGTTTTAATGATTTCTTCTGGGGTCCATATTTTTCCTTTCCAATTCTGGTCTCCACCAATTGTTAGAGTATCTCTTTTCTTTCGTTCGACTTTTCCCAGATTGTCATATACTGGGACTCCTAGGTGTGCTCCTAATCTCTTGGGTAATAGGAAGAAAGCTGGCTTTATGATCCCTATTGTACAGCTTCCTGACCAATCCCCAGGTAATTTTGTATAAGCAGTATCCCCACAGATCCAGAACAGGTGATTTGGAGCTTCCCAGTAATCTTCCCTAGTTTCAAAAGGCTGTTGCCAAAACCGAGACAGTTCTTTTATTCCCCAAAAAGGATTTATAGCTTTGTCAATACATTCATATAATTCATACATTTCATTAAATATACATTTTTCCGTGTTCTCAGTTGACCAATACTTGTTAGGCCCTTTGGGAACCCGTTTAGCACTTGAGTTTATCACTATTATATACCTCTTGCACATTAATTTTCCTACACAGGTTTGATACCTGGTTCCTGTCCTCATGATACATTCTTCCCCAATGATTTTAGATTTGACATCCCACTTCTCTCTTCCTCTTGTTCTTAGACTTCGTGTATTCTGTTCAGTTTGTTTCCATTTTAGAATTTCTAGAGGGCTTAAACTAATTCCTTCCCAAGGCCATATTTCAGACATTTGTGTACCTCCACATATCCAGCACTCGGTTAAATTTAATTCTCGACTGATTCTTTCTACTAAGTCAATGAACAGGTTTTTTCCTGATGGGATGTCTAGGCTTTTTTTTCAAATTTTGTTGTCAACACTTTTTCTTTGATTATATCTCTTAATCCTTTTTGATCTGCTTCAAAGCATAACCAAGTATCTCCTATAGGACATTCCCCAAATAGGCGCTGTGCATAACTAGCTGTGTTTTTCTGTGGTCCGATAAACCTTTCCATCCTCTTGGCAAGTATTCAACTGGGAGTGGTCAAAGCAGTTTGGGTTCACGTTAGTATGGACCCTGAATAAGGATCTGAGATCCTCTCCATCGTACACGGGATGGTAGCAGTTAGTACAGGCTTTTGTTTCATAGGTGTGCTTTATGAACATCATCAGTACGATCCCTCCCAAGAGTCCGGTATGGGCCATCCTTCCTGGATCTCTTGCTCCACCCGGCCTTGCCTCTTGGAGTGGAGAGGTCTCCTAAAGAACCCACTTACATGCTTCCACTTCCCTTCCCTATTAATTTAGCTGCCCTTAGAGAATGTTCTGTAGGAGATTTACCTTTGTTTTCAAAAAAAACTTATACTTTTTAAATTTATCTATTACTTGAATTTGTTCAAATTGCTACTTATAAAACTTAACAACTTTTAAAATTAACATATAAGAAAACTTAAACTTATTTAAAACATTATTTATAAAACTTAAACAATATTTAAAATTAATACAAAAAAACCTTAACTCTTTTTTAATATATCTATTACTTAAACTTATTTAAATTGCTACTTAGAAAACTTACAATCTAAAAATTATTATATAAAAAGAAACCTTAAACTTCTTAAATTCTTACTTATAAAACTTAAACTATATGTAAAATTAATACAAAAAAACTTTATATTTTTTTTAATATATCTATTACTTAAACTTATCTAAATTGCTAATTACAAAAAAAACCCTAATTTAGGTTTACATAAATTAACTCTTATTGTGCCCCCCCCCTTTTTTTTTTTTTTTTTTTTTTTTTTTTTTTTTTTTTTTTTTTTTTTGAGTCCACTGATTTGGGGAGAAGCAACTGAAAAAAGGTTTTCACAGTCTCTGTTATCTCTTATTTCTTTTTAAAGGTTAATTTCAAGTCTTTCGGGTGTGGTGTTACTGTCCACTCGGTTTCATCTGGTGAGGGTGCTGAACTCGGGTTCTCTGCAGGAGGGGGGTACTGGCCCTTTAACTCTGGTGATGTGGGTCCATCCTTTTTCTTTAGTGCGCACTGCTGTGTGAGTTGTTAACAGCACTTGGTAGGGACCTTCAAACTTCGGGGTCAGTGGGGTATTAGTCCACGTTTTGATCAATACCCAATCTCCAGGATTGATATTATGCACGTTTGCATCCAAAGGGGAAGTTTGAGGAAGATAGCCTTTCTTTCTGAGATTTTCTAGGGTTTGTCCAATGGTTTTTAGATATTTTCTAGTGACTTCCTCTCCTTCCAGGTAGTGTTTAGAACTATAAGGAGATAACAAAAAGGGAAGCCCGAATAACATTTCATATGGTGACGCTCCTATATCTGCTCATGGCTGTGTTCTGATTCGTAATAATGCTAGGGGTAAGCATTTAAGCCAATTTAGTTGAGTTTCTGCTATTAGTTTAGTTAGTACATTTTTAATGGTCTTGTTCATTCTTTCTACTCTGCCTGAGCTTTGGGGATGCCATGGGGTGTGTAACCTCCATTTTATCCCTAAGGCTTGTGTTACTTGTTGTAGAATTTGTGCTGTGAAATGTGGCCCTCTGTCTGAATCAATATTATTTATCAGCCCATACCGAGGAAGGATATCTTCCAATATTATTTTTGTTACTACTTCTGCTGTTTCTCTTTTTGTAGGGAATGCCTCTCCCCAGTGGGTAAGGTGATCTATGATCACTAACAAGTGTTTGTAACCTTGAACAGGGGGCATCTCAGTAACATCAATTTGCACATTCTGGAAGGGCCTTAAGGCTAACTCCCTCCCTCCAGGCTCAGTCTTCCTCATAAATTTTTGATTTCTTTTCTGACATATTATACATCCTTGAGTAACTGCTTTTGCTAATTCGTGTACTCCAATACATAGGTTTTCCCTTCGGAAATGGTCACATAACCCCTGGGTTCCCCAGTGGGTTAGATTATGTATTTCTGTAAGTATTTTTCGGGCTAGGGCTTTATTCAAGAATTTCCGTCCGTCAGCTGTTAACCACACTCCGTGTTCCCCCTGGTGTAATCCTAATTCTTTTATTGCTTTCTGCTCTTTTTCACTAAACACCTGCTCTATCTCTTCTTTTTCTTTTCTTGGTATTTTCTCCAATTTGAGGATTTTTACTGGTTCTCCCGGTTCTAAAGCTGCCTCTCTGGCTGTTTTATCAGCTAACTGGTTTCCTCTTATCTCGGGCATATTTCCCTTTTGATGCCCTTTTATGTGAACTACTGCAATTTCTACTGGTTTTTGTAAAGATTTTAACACTGACTTTATTAATTCTGTGTGTATTAAGTCCTTCCCTTTTGAATTCAAATATCCCCGTCCTTCCCAAATTTTCCCAAATGTGTGCACAATACCAAAGGCATATCTAGAGTCTGTGGAAATGGTCCCTCGGTCATCTTTAAGTAAGTCCAGCCCTCTCTTTAGTGCATATATTTCACAGCACTGCGATGACCAATTACTTGGTAACTTTCCCTTTTCTAAGACTTCCATTTTCTCTCCCTCAATCACAGAGTATCCGGATGTTCTTTTCCCTTCCACCACTTGGGATGACCCATCTGTGAACAATACTCTCCCATATGGAAGGGGTGTGTCTTCTAAATCTTCTCTCACTTTTGTCTGCATATCAATGAGTTCTAGGCAATGGCGTTCTATCTCTTCTGTGGGCTCGCCAGAGAGAAACTGGGCTGGATTTAAGCTTTTTTATGTTGTTAGTTCTAGGTTATCTGTATTTATTAGTATAATTTCATATTTTAGGATTCTAGAATCTGTGAGCCACTTTTGAGCTCTCTGGCTTAAGATTGTTTTCAAATCATGTGGAGTATGTATCTTTATCTTTCCCTGTAATGTTAACTTTTGAGCTTCTTCTATCAGAATAGCTGCAGCTGCAACTGCTTGGAGGCAAGCCGGCCATCCCCTGGCAACTGGATCTAACAGTTTTGATAAAAATGCTACAGGCTTTCGGTATCCTCCCCATTCTTGGGTTAAAACTCCATATGCTATTCCTTTCTCGGTGTTTACAAACAAATCAAACTCCTTTTTAAGATCTGGTAAGCTTAAAACTGGTGCTGAGGATAATTTCTCTTTTAGATCTTGTAGCTGCTTCTCATCACTCTCTGTCCAATTCATTGGTTCCTGGTCTATTAATTTATCATAAAGAAATTTGACCCCTTGAGTAAATTTATCTATCCAGTGCTTGCAGTATCCGAACAGGCCTAGAAGTTTCCTTACGTCTCTCTTAGTTTTTGGAGGTGATATAGATACTATTCCTGAAATTCTTGCAGGGCTTAACCTTTTACTCCCCTTTCCAATTATGTGTCCTAAATAAGGGACTTCAGTTTCTACAAACTGTAGTTTACTTTGAGATACTTTTAACCCCTTTTCTCCAAAAAAGTTTAAAAGTTGAATACTTACATTTTAACTTCTTTTTCTGTCTCCCCTGATATTAATAAATCATCTACATATTGCAAAATTTGGACTCCTTCTTTGGGACTAAACTGTTCTAATAATGTCTCTAGGGCCTGTCCGAAGATATTTGGCAATTCCGTATATCCCTGCGGTAACCGTGTCCACCTTAGCTGTTGTCTTCTACCCCTGTCTGGATGTTCCCATTCAAAGGCAAACCAATCCCTACACTCTTCTGCTAGGGGACATGCCCAAAAAGCATCCTTTAAGTCTATCACTGTGAACCAGGTATGCTCTCTTGGAATTTTACTCAGCAAGGTATAGGGGTTAGGTACTACTGGGTGTCGAGCAATAGTTCTTTTATTAATTTCTCTCAAATCTTGGACCAATCTAAACTTTCCCTCATCTTTCTTTATGGCCAATATAGGGGTGTTATGAGGGGACATACAGGGTTCTAGGATATTCTCTTTTAAAAGATGCTCAATTACTGAAGCTAGCCCTTTCTTTCCTTCAGGTGACATTGGGTATTGCTTGACTCTGATGGCAGGGGTATCTTTTTGCATTTCTATCTTAATGGGAGGGATAACTAAACACCCATACTTTCCCTCTGTAGCCCACACTTCTGGATTTATCTCTTGTATATCCCCTTGGGTCAGCTTCATGATATGCACAACCATTTTTCCATCTTTTGGGATAACTCCTACTCCGAGCTGCACTTGTAAGTCTCTGCCTAGTAAATTGGTTTCTGTATGTCGTAAATAAAGAAAATCAGCTACACAATACTTTGAGTTCCCTTTTATCTCTACTCCTTCAATTATTAATGCTCAAAAGGGCCTCCCTTCAGCCCCTAACACTTCACAAGTTTTTGTCCCGATTGTTACTCCTGTTGGTAATTTCCTTAAACTTGACCTATCAGCTCCTGTGTCTACTAAGAATTCATATTCTTCACTTTGGGGCCCCACATCAAAGTTTACTAGAGGCTCATCTGGTTGTTCCATTGGGTCCCCTATTTTATAGAGCCTCTGACACCCCTAATCCTCCCCTTTCAGCACCCTTTCCAGGGCATCTTGCTCCCTTGCAATAGCTTCATCAAGGGATAATTTCTTACAGTCCCTTTTTAAATGCCCTATTTCACCACAGTAATAACAAGTTCTATTCTCTCCTGAGTTATTTCTTTTTAAATTTACCCACAGTGGAACTATGGGTGACTTTGGTTCTTTAAATGAGGGTCTTGGTCCTCCCTCACTAGATTTCAAAGAGGAGTTTCTCTGGTTTTCTGCTACTCCAGTATTTTCCCTTGCTACAGCTACCATAATGCGAGCCTTGGCTTTAGCTTTTTCTTCTTCTCTCCTCAAGTAAATTTTTAAGGCTTCCTTTAATAATTCATTAATACTTTTCTCCTGCCAATCTTCAATTTTTTCTAATTTTCTCCGTATATCTGGCTATGACTTTGTTACAAACTGCACTTTTAGAATTACTTGTCCTTCAGGACTATCAGGGTCTATGCTTGAATATAATTGAAAATTTCTTTTTAATCGGTTTAGCCAAGTGGCAGGAGTCTCATCTTTTTCTTGGGACCCATCAAAAGCTAATTTACTATTATTCCCTCTGGGGACAGATTCTCTTATGCCTCTTACTATCATGGACCTATAATCTCTCATATTTTGTCTTTCTTCTTCTCGATTTGGGTCCCACCCCGGGTCAGCTATCGGTAATTTATGATCTCCAGGTGGCCCTAACCTATTTTCCCTTTCCCAGATTCTGATACTTTGCTGTTCTGATTATTCATATTTCCTCAAGGGAGAACAAGATGTTTAATATAGAATTTAACTCTCCCCAGGTATAAACATTGGGTCCAAGGAATTGGTCTACTTGTGTGGCAATACCTATGGGATCTTCAACTAAATTTCCTAACTCTTTCTTAAATCCTCTTACCTCAGAGGCTGTTAATGGGGCATTTACAAATCCTACCCCTCTAATCACTCCTCCCATAGGCACTTCTCTGAGGGGAAAAAGTCTTTCTGGCTTTAAGGCTTTTGACCTGGTGTTACAATAGGGTCCTTCACTTACATTATCAACTGATAACACGGTCTGGGTTAGGAATGCCTGGGGATTTCCAGGAGAATGGAATGACTCATGAGAGTCTGTAGGGTTTCTGGTTAACACCCAATTAGGGGGTGGCAAAGGAATTGCTGTAGGTGAGGGGGAGGTAGTAAAATCTGTAGGAGGAGAAGCAGAGGATTGTACTGTGGGAGGAAGGGGGGCTAGGGAAGAGGTTGTGTTTTGGGAAACTGAAGGGGTTATAACTGGGTCTAAAGAACTTTGACTATTGGAAGGAGGTGGCAAAGGGGCTGTTGGGAGAGTAGGGGGAGAAGGTACTAAGGATTGAGGAGGAGGGGTGTTAAGGAGGGGTGATGATGGAACCACTGGGGGAAAAGGAAGAGAGGGTTCTGAAGGAGTTTGAGTTTGACTCGGGGAAGTTAGTAGGGGAACTGGAACAGGATTTTGAGGGACTTGGGGCACTTCTGGGTAAATTGGAGGGGGTAAATGGTCTAGAGTGTCCCATCTTTGATTAGTTTTCCTTTCCTCTTTCTCTTCCTTTCTTTCACACTTTTCTTTTTCTTTTAATTTGCAGACTTTTATATTCTCTTTACTTGTGGCTCTCTTTTGCCAACAAGCAGCATAGGCTAACTGGTTTACATCTGGATCTTCTTGAGTTGTTAGGTACTGATTTAACTGATAGCACATCCACTCATCATGTGTTCCAAACCATGGCCACTCTCCTGGTTATTTTAATTTTGGCCAGACTTCTGTGCAATAAAACACCATTTTAACCTGATCTAGTCCTTTTGTGGCTTCTAAAGAATCCCATTTAGCTAAAAGTTGTTCTAAGGGACTACCAGGTGGAATACTCTTCACTTTGTTATTTTCCTTTTCAGATTTCTTTTTCTTACTAGTACACTGTCCCATTTTCTTTAAACTGGAAAAAAATCAAAGGTGCCCTCTACTGATGGGCAACACAGGTTTTTAAGCAAAAATTTTTTCGGCCTTTCTCACTCTGCTTCAAATCTCCTGACTTAATTCTTGAACACTTCCACAAAAACTTCTAAACTTTATGCTTTTCTACTCTTTCCTACACTTTTGCTTTCATTTAGGGAACAAACTCTCTCTTTCTACTCACTTTCTCTAACCTTCTTCACTTTCTTGGACACTCACACTTTACTCACACCAGGGGCTCAGACTCTCTTCTGACCCCTTTGAGATGAGTCCTAATGACCTCACCTCCTATGTACCCCCGCGCCTTGCCTCACCCCTGAGACTCTGGACACGCTTTGCGGTGCACGACAGGGTCCCTAGTACTGGCATCCCCTTCCGGGCCTCAGGGCCTTCCCGCGCCTTAGCCCCCGCCGGGCCGGACACCTTCAGTCCGAACCCCGGACTAGACTGCCCTGTCACTAGTACCGTTCCCCTCTTCACTTTTTGAAACGGAGGTAAGAGGTCAAGACTCCGCACGGGTTACCTGGGGGGGTATCCCTTCCTTGTTTCCAAGGATCAACCCGAGCAGGGCCCGACTCCTTTGCCTTCCACCAGGACTGGCTTGACTACTTCTCCCCAGCGAAGCAGCCTCGGCAAGAGGGATGAGTGTGTGTGTGCAGGATGCCCGCCTTGCCTCCGAGCTGACTCCCCACCCCGGTGTCCTCGGGCTATGGGTTTACGTCCTCCTCCCTGAGACCGCGGCAGAACACCCTCTCCGGTGCGTCTGGCTCAGTCCTGGGAAGCAGGGACTCTCATGAGCTCTCGGCACCCGCAGTGTCTGGGGACACCCCGTCAACCCTGGTACGGTTTTCCCGCCCCTCCAGGGATTCCAAACTCTCCTAGGCTACTCTACCATTTATGGGGGGACCTGCCCCTAATGCGTGCCACTCACACTCTGTTTTCCCCTGCACGCCCGGGGGCAGGTCTTTCTGCCCCTAAGGAGACACCTCACTCACCAGTTTCTTTTGCTTCCCCCTTTTCCTGGCCGGCCCCCTCGCGGGGGTCCGAAACCGCAGTACTGAGGGGTCCACACTCAGTTCCGGGGGTCCGAGCTGCCGGCCCCCGACTCTCTCACACTCCCATTCGCACGTCTCCTTCACCCGCCGCCGGAATGCTCACCTTCCGGCGCTCCTCCTCGTTGCTGGTCCCAGGCTGCTCCCGCTTCGCCAGCTGTCCCGGAGGTCCAAAGAGCGAGCGGCCGTCCCGTCTTCGGTCCCTCTTCAGGTGTGGCCAGATCCCGGACGAGCCCCCCAAAATTGTTCTGGAAAAAAAAAGAGAGAGAGTCAGAGACTTGCTCTTTTTGTATGTTTCTTTATTATCAAGGTTGGCCTTGGGGGAGAGCTTGCTTGCTCTCTTGGCAACGCGGAGGAGGAGGTACACACAGCTTCGCTTCACAGCAAAGCTGGGGACTCCCACCCCCCCTCACGGGCTTTTTCCCCTTGCCGGGGAGTCCGTTTCGCGTCGCTGATCAGGGGTCATCCAGCGATGGGGGACTCCTTCTCAGGTCACGGCAACTAAGTAAAACTGCTTTGGCGGACCCCCGTACCTTTTGCACTAGTCTAAAGTGCGACTTCAGTCCTGGATTTTACTTTAGTTTTCTGCTTTTTAGAGTCTCTTGTTCTTGAGTTGTTCCCAGAATTCCAGTGTTCTTTTTATTTGCATATTCAGACACTATCCGGCGAATGGGAGCAGAGATACGGGTAATAAGGTGAATTCTTAATTAACAAACAAGTAAATAAGGTGATAAATCAATATTAAAACAGGAATAAGGCAAATTCTTTATACAGAACTAGCATTAACAATCTTAATGAAATTACTTAACAATTAAGTAACTAAAACATAGATTATTCAAATAGAACTTATTTATAACACAGGGGTTGTTGGTGCCGGATCAGGGGGTGCAGGGTGGAACCCGTGCCCGGGAATGGGGGTTCGGGTGGATCGCGGCGCCCAGGAAATTGGGTTTAGGGGCCCCTGGGTGCTCCGGAACGGGCGATCCAAGAGTCCCAGTGCCGGGGGTCCCCCCCCCCTCTCGCCGCCCCCCGGGGCCCCAGGAGCGCCCCCAGCCCCAGCGCTGGAGCCATGGCGCTGCTCCGCTGCGGCCCCGCCCACAGCCCCGGCCCCGCCCCCAGAGCCGCCTCCGGCCCTGCCATTGGCGCCGCTCTTTGCAGCCCGCCAATGGCGGCCCGAAGCTTTTGTGACGTCACCTGTCGCTGGGCAGAGGGAGCGCGGGGGGAAGGGCAGGGCGGAATTCCCAGGAATTCCCCTGGATCCCCTCCTGGCATCCCCTGGGACCCTCCTCGGCCACGCCCTGCGGGACCCCCGGGCCGGGCTGTGCCGAACTCCCGGAGCTACGCTCAAACTCTGCCTGGAGCCCGCTGGCTTCGGCCCGAAGCAGGGGAAGCGCTGCGATCCGCGGATCCATTTTTTCCTGCGGCTGCAGGTCCCAGCCCTGGCGGAGCAGGACTGGGCGTGGGAACTGCGATCCCTGATCCCCAGTCTCCTGCTCTCGCTCTCTCCTGTGCTCTCCCTTTCCTTCGGGCGATCATCAATCCCAGAGCGGCCGGAGAGCCCCGTGCCCAGGTCGGATTTCCCAGGAAAGGGAGGCCTGGGGGTGAGGTGCCCGGGCTGGCCGGGAATGGGGGTCCGGGGGTGTCTAGAGGAGCTACAAAGGCTGAGCTGGGAGGGAGGCAGCAGGATCATGGAGTGCAGGCCCCTGCCCTGCACAGACAGGCCAAGAGTGGCAGCCTGGGCATCCCCGGGAGCAGAGTCCAAAGGCTCCTGGAGCTGCAGCCGCCTCGGAGCTGCGAGCATTGCAGTGACGGCAGAGATCTCAGGAAAGGGCCCGGCCCTGGCTTGGGGCTGGGCCGGTGGCCCAGGGAGCAAATGAACTTGCAGCTTGTGGGCCAGAGCAGGGAAGAGCAGGGGCAGTGGTGGCTGGGAGAGCCTCTTGGCAAGGGCCTGGAGGAACAGGACACAGGCAATGTCTTGACGCTGCTTGGAGGCAAAGTGAGCTGGGATGTGGGGATGGACTTGTTCCCTGGGAGGGTGGTGGGGCCCTGGGCCAGAGTGGGCGGAAAAGCTGCGGCTGCCCTGGAATGGCTGGAAGTGTGCACGGGCTGGTTGCTGGGGACTTGGTGGCCTGAAGAGGTGTCGTGGTGTGGTGTGGTGTGGCATGGAGCAGTGTAATGTGGGGATTGCAGTGTGATTGGGTTTGTGAAAGTTGGGAGGGATGGGGATTGAAAGGGGGGATGGGGTGTTGGAGTGGTGGGTGGGCAAGCAAGAGGCAGTTTTGGGCGGGTGCTGGTGCTTGTAGCAATTGTGTAGAGGGCTGAGGTGGAGAGGCGAGTGTTTGGGAGAATAAGGGGAGCTGGTAGGAAGGAAGGAAGGAAAGGAAGGGAAGAAGGGAAGGAAGGAAGGAAGGAAGGCAAGCAGGCTGGCTTTCTCCACTGGGATGAGAAGAGTCCTTCCACTAGGCTGTCCTCAAGCTGCTTGTGCAGCAGATGTGCCTGAGGAATGGTCATTGCTTGCAGTCTCAGGTGCTGTGTGTTAGTGCAGCTGAAAGTCCTGAAGGAGGGAGCAGCTGTGCTGGGGGCAGAGTGGTCTTTTTCTTGGTGGGTTTTGTTGTTGTTGTTGGGTTCTTTTGTTTGTGTTTTTTCTTTTCTGCACTTTGCCTGTGGGCTCTGGGCAGATCTCTGTATGTCTATGTGCTGCTTGCCTGTGGCACTGTGGATGTGGCCCAGAGGATCTTCCTGGAGCTGTGTGCAGAGGAATGCACATCAGCCCAGGCCGGGGGTGCTCAGTGGCTGTCAGTTTGCTGACTGGGTGTGGCTCTGGACGCTTCCCTTGGAGCGTCTCCAAGGCATGGAACGTTGGAGCTGCCAGCACTGTGATGTCATAGAGAGGGGAACCTTGGAGCTGCCAGCATGGTGATGTCCCAGAGAGGGGAAAGTTGGGGTTGTGCCCCAAGAGCTCTGGCAGCGCCCGGGAACAGGGGATCCAGGGGCTGGGAGAAGAGGATACCCAGGAAAGGGGGTGCAGGGGGTGTCGGTGCAGGATAAGGGGGTGCAGGGGGTCCCGGAGCTAGGGAAGGAGATGTGGGGGGTCCCAGTGCCCAGGAATGGGGATTCCAGGGGGTGCCAGGGGGGCTCCCCAAATCCCCTCCAAGGGGGGAGCAGGAGCTGGGTCAGGAGCTGTGGGGAGAGAAAAGGGGGTGAGCCCGGCATGGGGGGGACATGGGGGAGTCCCACGTGCCCTGAGGGGGGGACACGACCCCTGGGGACCCCCCTCTCCTTCTCCCGCAGGGGAGGCAGAGCCCCAGCCCAGGCAGACAGAGCCCAGCACGAAGCCCCCGAGCCCCGGCAGCATCTTGGGGGGGCAGGAGGGGCAGGATCCGGGAAAGGGCGGCAGCTGCTGGGAAGGGACCGGGATGGACTGGGACAGCCTGGGATGGACTGGGACAGCCTGGGATGGAATGGGACAGACTGGGATGGACTGAGACACCGGCATACACTGGGAGACACCAGGATACACTGGGCCCAGGACTGGCACCTGCTGGGAGCAGGATCAGAGCACACTGGGACCCAGCAGGACCAACACTGGGGAACAGGGATCAACGTGGGACCAGCTGGGATATACTGGGATTAGACTGAGAGTTACTGGGATGTTACTGGTGGAAATTGGAACCTTACTGGGCCATGTAGATGTGACTGGGAATGACTGAGTATGCTAATGGTAACTGGGATATACTGGGAATGTCTATGAACATACCAGGGGTGACTGGGAACACATTGAGAGGAACTGGGAGTGACTGGCTCTACACTGTGGGCAACTGGAATTGACTGGGACCGTGCTGGTGAGACTGGGATCATAGTGACTCATACTGGAATCATACTTGGAATGACTGGGTCTATGCTGGGACAACTGGGAGCAACTGGGATCAGACTGGGAGGAACTGGGAGCAACTGAGACGATACTGGGGGCAACTGGGATCATGATGGCATCAGCATAGGATCATACTGGGAGTGAGTGGGTCTGTGCAACTGGGATTACACTGGGAGGAAACAGGACCATGCTGAGGACAATTGGGATCATACTGGGAGCAACTGGCACCACACTGAGGGTGACTGGAGTCATTCTGGGACCATACTGGGAGTGACTGGGAGCAGGCTGAGGGCAACTGGGACCATGTTGGGGCAACTGGGATATACAGGGATGGACTGGAATCATGCTGGAGCTGACTGGGAGTGGCTGTGAGCAACTGGAATCATGTTGGAAGCTACTGGGAGCAACTGGGAGTGAGTGAAAACATACTTGGGGCAACTGGGATTTACTGGGATTTACTGGGATTTACTGGGAGTGACTGCGATCACAGAGAAACCATAAAGGAAGTTACAGCAATAGTACTGGGAGTATCTGGGAGTGAGTGGGATCATTTTGGAATCGTACTGGGAAGGACTATAGCCATAGTGGGAGTGTCTGGGATCATACTGGGAGTAACTGGAACCATCCTGTGTTGGCCTGGAACTATAGTAGGGATGGATGGG
The DNA here is from genome assembly GCF_015227805.2 of Hirundo rustica. NCBI lineage: Eukaryota > Metazoa > Chordata > Aves > Passeriformes > Hirundinidae > Hirundo > Hirundo rustica. The sequence continues at coordinate 62,498 of NW_026690234.1, forward strand.
AACTACGGGGATCATACTGGGATCATACTGGGATCATACTGGGATCATACTGGGAGCCACAGGGCCCATGCTGGGAGTGACCTGGGCCCCACTGCGGGAACTGGGGGGACTGGCCCAGCTGGGGCTCAGGGTTGTTCTCCCCCAGGGCTGTCCCAGGTCCTGCTGCCACCCCCGGCCCCACAGAGCAAGGGACAGGGGACAGCTGAGGGACAGGGCACAGCCAGGGAACACGGCACAGCCAGGGAACACGGCACA
>NW_026690234.1:63252-92495 GCF_015227805.2 Hirundo rustica
ACCATGAAGCTGCTCATGGACCACCAGGTCTGAGCCCTGGATGAAGCCCTGTCCACCTTCCTGGCATTGGGTGGGTCTTTCCTCCTCAGCGCACCCTGGGATGGGTTTAGAGCTTCTCCCTGTGTGCCATCTTCGGAGCTTTCCCTCCCCTATGGATTTCTGCACTGTGGAGCTGCTCAAAATGACCTCTTCCACAAGGTTCTGCCTCAGGGATTTTTCCTTCCTGGTCTCCATCCTCAGCTCCTTGTCTGGGGGAGGAAGGACAAGGAGATGATGGGATTTACCTCTGTGCCAGAAGGAAGGGGAAGGAGATCCCCCAGTGCATCCCCGGCAGGATGGCATCGGCTGCGGGGTTGTCCTGCAGCCGGGGGCCATGCTGGGCTGGGAGATGGAGCAGGAGAGAGGGGGAAAGGGGCACTGACTTCCTCCTCACCTGCCTGGCTGTCCTGGGGCATCTTCCTCTTCCTCACAGCCTCCTCCTCCATCCAGACAAGGTTTGAGAAAGGGTAGTCCTGTCTTTGGGCAAAAACAAGGGATGAGTATGTTGAGTTTGAATGTCCCTCTGCTCAAGTCCATCTCTACAAGTCACCAGACATCTAGAATCCCTAACAGCCTATCAAACACCAGGATCATCCCTGAAAATTCCTTTGTGGAGTTCCCTGTCTCTGGTCCCTCTCCTTTGGTGTTTGGGGCTTCCCCCCTGTCCCAGCTGCTGAGGGTCACACCTGTAATAAGGGTTCCCCATCTACTCAGTCCCTTCCCTCTCCAGGCTGCTGGAAATCCCAGGAAGCCAAAATATTTCCCCCTTTTTCATTTTCCATTTAGGGATGCTGGGGGTTTTGGGGTCCGAGGGTCCCTTCTCCCCTTATTCTCTGCTTTGGGGTGCAGGAGGTCCAAGGAGTCCCCCCTGCCCCACTCCAGGTTGTTGAGGGTCTTGCAAATCGTGGGGCTTCCCCCTCTCTGGGCTCCCAGGGGACACAGGGCTCTGCTCCTCCAGGCTGCCTCTGCCAGCAACCGCCACTGGGACCCCCCAGTGTCCCCCCAAGGGGCATTTTCCACCCAGCCTTGGAGTTCTTACTTCTCCAAACATCCCCACCCAAAAAAACCCAACCCAGGGACCCCTCAGGATATCTGAACCGAGCTCCCCCTGTCTTGGGTTGGTAAGACAGGGGTCTTCTATGGAAGGCGGGAGCCTCCCTTGAAACAGAAAATATAAACCGCATCTCTTTGAATTATAGTTTTGAATTTAACGGGCTCCCAAGCTAAGATATGGCAATAGGAATAAGAGTTCTTTAGCAGGAAAAATCAACTAAAAATGCAGTAGTAAAGAACAAAAGTAAACAAAACCAAAAGCAAAACAGAACAAAAACCAACCTGACAAAGTCAGAATACAACCTGACACCCGGTTTGTCAGGGTGTTGCTAGCAGTCCAATCAAATCGTGGCTGCAGTCCTCCTGGAGTGACAGATGTGGTTTTGTTGAAGCAATGATCTTGTAGAAGGGTGTAGTTTTCCTCTGAAGGTCCAGTGGTGATGTAGATGGGTCTGGTCTTCCTCTGGGAATCCAGTGGAAACCAGGCTGCTTCTGGTGCTTTAAATCTCAGATTATATCCAGGTAGGAATGCTTGGCTCCTCCCTCTGGGTGGAGCATCTCACAATGGGATGATGTAATTTTATCAGTCATGCAGTGATAGGCAATGGCCCATTAACAGAAGATATCTCCCTGGAGGGAGGATGGGTCATGGAAGAGATCAAGAACACTGTCCCATTTGGTTTTAACAGCTGGCCCATTAAGAGAAGATCCCCCTCAGAGATATGAGGGATGGGTCATGGAAGAGATAAACAACCTGCCCCAAATGGTGTTCACAGATGGTAATAGAATACATTTTTTTGGTTAAATCTTGCATTGCAAGACAGGGCTTGAGGCTCCTTGCCCAGGAGCTCTCAGGAATTCCTCAAGGCTACTGAGATAACAACAGGACTACAAATAAGAACCAAGAGCGTGAGGAACTGTTTACAAACAACGCAAAACTTAGAGGACACACAACATGATGATGGACGCTTGACCAATTAGGTGTCCTGAAGGATGTGTGCCTGCCTTGTGAACAAGTGGCTCAGCCAATTGAGAGACACCTGTACGTGTAGACAGTAGAGCTAGAATCCATAACTGGAGTTTAATAAAAACAAAATAGATAATAAAATATAATTTTATATAGATATATTAAAATATTAAATAAACTACTTCTGCTAAAATCATATTGATTCTGCTATTCAGTTGCCCAGTGCTTCCCCTGCACTGGAGAGGCTCTGCAGGACTGACAGGATGGGCTTTGGGGCTGTGAGGAGAAGCTGAGGGACCTGGGCTGCTGGACCTTCTGGAGAGGAGGCCCAGGGCTCATCCTGCAACTGCTGCAAGGGTGGTTTCAGAGAATCACAGAATCAGCCAGGTTGGAAAAGACCTGTGCCCTGACACTGCCTTGTCTTCTTTGAGACTCCTTTTCTCCAGGATAAACAACTGACAGGCTGGGGACAGAGTGGCTGGACAGCAGCCAGGCAGAAAGGGACCTGGGGGGACTGATGGACAGCAGGCTGGACATGAGCCAGCAGTGTGCCCACATGGCCAAGAAGGCCAATGGCACCTGGACTGGATCAGGAATGGTGTGGCCATCAGGAGCAGGGCAGTGATTCTTCCCCTGTGCTCAGCACTGGTTGGGCAGCACCTCGAGTGCTGTGTCCAGTTCTGGGCCCCCCAGTTTAGGAAGGACATGGAGGGGCTGGAGTGTGTCCAGAGAAGGGGAACAAGGCTGGTGAGGGGTCTGGAACACAAGTCCTGTGAGGAGAGGCTGAGGGAGCTGGGGTTGTTTATCCTGGAGAAGAGGAGGCTCAGGGAAGACAAGGCAGTGTCAGGGCACAGGTTGGACTTGATGATGTCCAAGGTCTTTCCAACCTTGCTGATTCTGTGATTCTCTGAAACCACCCTTGCAGCAGTTGCAGGATGAGCCCTGGGCCTCCTCTCCAGAAGGTCCAGCAGCCCAGGTCCCTCAGCTTCTCCTCACAGCCCCAAAGCCCATCCTGTCAGTCCTGCAGAGCCTCTGCAGCTCCTCCTCCTTGCCCAGAACAGGGAGCCCCACAGCCAGACACAGCAGCCCAGATGTGCCCCCCTGGCCTGTGGTGCCTCTGGCAAGGGAGCAGCACGAGGCACTGCAGGAGGCTGCAGACAATTCCTGAAGCACTTGGAGGATGATCCTGCTCCCCAAGGGACGTTCCCATGGTGCCGGGAACTCAGGAACTGAAATGGGGAGTGGGGCCAGAGAGGAAAGGGCAACCAGGGATGGGCTGGGAAGGGAACAGGGGTGGGCAATAGAAAGAAATTTGCACAAGGAAGAGTAAAGAAAGCCAAGGTGAAGCAAAGGAAATGCTGAGGGCAGTTTGGGGGTGGCTGCCAGGCAGCCCTGGCTCTGAGCAACAATGTCTGCAGTGGCACAGGAAACTCACAGCTCATGGGAACAAACTTTCTGGATGACTTCAGAGGCCACCACAAACCTGAGTGGTTTCCCTGCTGTCCCCCAGCCCTTCCTGGCCCCAGGGGCTGATGATGGCATTTGTGCTCCCTCAGGTTCATCTCCCCACACCAACACCATGGGGGTGCTCACGCCTGCTCTGGGCAGTGCAAACAGGGGCTCCTGAGCCAGTGCTGCCGTGTCTGTGCCTGCAAGGATGCGGCACCTGTGTGAGCTGGGGGAGAGGCCAGGGCTGCAGAGGGGGGATGTTGTTGGCAGGTGCATGAGGACGCTCTGGGACGCTGCCCTGGGGTGTCCAGCGCAGTGGGGATGGATCAGCCCCTGCTCTGCTGCTCCTTCCCATCTCCCCCAGGGACCTTGCAGAGCCCCAGCCATGCTGTTTGCCCCCAGCCTGCCCACGGCCACCCTGGGGCTGCTCACGGGGCTTTTCTCTGCTGAGCATTGGCCTGGGCGTGTTCTGGAGAGAGCCTGGGCAAGGAGCCTGGAGCCCCCAGGCCCTGCCCTGAGGCGTCAGCGCTGCCCCAGCAGTGCCCATGGCCTGTCCCTGCTGCAGCCCCGGCACTGCCACCCCCAGCACTGTGCCCGGCCCCGAGAGCACTCAGGCCCTACAGCAACACCAGGGCCAGGAGGGCAGCGGGGCAGGGGCACGGGAGCAGCACTGGCAACACCAAGTGCTGCTGCTCCTGGGCACAGCTGCTGTGCCAGCACTGATCTGCCCCCAGCTCTGCACACAGACATTGCTGCTGCAGCTTCCAGAGAAGGGAACAAAAGGGGGATCTCTGCAGAAAACTTGGCTGGGAGATCCTTGAGTTCCTTTAAAGCCACCAAGAGCGCAGCCCCTCATTGACACAGTCGCTGTCCACAGTGAAGATGGAGAGAAACAAAATGAGAAATACCACAAACAATAATATTTCTTTTTGGACAATATTATAAAAGAAAACCAAAGGGATAGAACCTCCAAAATAAACCAACAACAAATATCAAAAATTGCTTTTATTCCAAGTGATTTGCAGAAATTGGCCAGCAGTTTAATGTTTTTGAAACCACCCAGTCATCAGTCTCCACACTGCAGCCTTGAGCTCCTGGTTCCTCAGGCTGTAGATGAGGGGGTTCAGGGCTGGAGGTACCACCGAGTACAGAACTGACAGGGCCAGATCCAGGGATGAGGAGGAGATGGAGGGAGGCTTCAGGTAGGCAAACATGACAGTGCTTAGGAAGAGAGAGACCACGGCCAGGTGAGGGAGGCAGGTGGAAAAGGCTTTGTGCCGTCCCTGCTCAGAGGGGATCCTCAGCACAGCCCTGAAGATCTGCACATAGGAGAAAACAATGAACACAAAACAGCCAAGTGCCAAACAGGCACTAACTGCAATGAGCCCAAGTTCCCTGAGGTAGGACTTGGAACAGGAGAGTTTGAGGATCTGTGGGATTTCACAGAAGAACTGGCCCAGGGCATTGCCATGGCACAGGGGCAGGGAAAATGTATTGGCTGTGTGCATGAGAGCATTGAGAAAGGCACTGGCCCAGGCAGCTGCTGCCATGTGGGCACAAGCTCTGCTGCCCAGGAGGGTCCCGTAGTGCAGGGGTTTGCAGATGGACACGTAGCGGTCATAGCACATGATGGTCAGGAGGAAAACTCTGCTGAAATGAAGAACATAAAGAAAAAGAGCTGTGCAGCACATCCTGTGTAGGAGATGGTCCTGGTGTCCCAGAGGGAATTGTGCATGGCTTTGGGGACAGTGGTGCAGATGGAGCCCAGGTCGGTGAGGGCCAGGTTGAGCAGGAAGAAGAACATGGGCGTGTGCAGGAGGTGGCCGCAGGCTACGGCGCTGATGATGAGGCCGTTGCCCAGGAGGGCAGCCAGGGAGATGCCCAGGAAGAGGCAGAAGTGCAGGAGCTGCAGCTGCCGCGTGTCTGCCAGTGCCAGCAGGAGGAAGTGGCTGATGGAGCTGCTGCTGTTGGACATTTCTTCACTCTGGCCATAGAGTCCTGTTGAGGGAGGACACAGTGACAAGTCAGGGCAGACTTTGCTGAGAAATGTCCAAGGCCTTTCTTCCAGCCCTGCCCCTGCTGCTCTGTGCCACCCAATTTTCCTTTTCTCAGAGCCCTTCCTTCAGCCCCGTGCCTGGAGCTCTGCTGGGATCTGGCCCCATTGCTGTGATGAGCAGGGGCTCTGCCCATGGACACCGAGGGGTCAGCTCTGCTCTGCAGCACTGGGGTCATGGGAACAGGGACAGGGGCCAGTCCTGGGCTTGGACTTCATCAGCCCAAACTGCTCCTGAGGCAGAGGAGCTTGGCAGCATCTCCTGTGCCAGGGCTAAGGAACGGTGATGGCCAAAGGCAGCTGGAGAGGGTTTCCTGCTGTGCCCAGGGAGATCAGAGAGAACTGTGCAAGGCAAGAGCATTGGCTGTAACTCAGTGAAGGGTGAGGGGAGCTGCTCTGTCACTCCATCTGTCCCCAGCTGCCCTTTCTGAGATCCAGGGCAGTCCCTGTGTTCCCCTGGAAATCAGCCTGACACAGCTGAGAGCAGAGGGAGCCACAGCAGAGCAAACTGGCTCAGCCTTTCTCAGAGTCTCAGCCCCACTCCTGGCCAAGGACACTCCTGTCCCCAGTGTCCCCTGGAGGCAGCTCACAGCTTGGATGGCATTCCCAGGACACACCCAGGGTCCTGTCCATGGCACTGCTGGAGGAGAGTCAGCTCATTCCCAGCCTCCAGCCTGCCCTGCCCAGAGCTCCCCAGGGCAGACGGAGCTGGGACACCCCATTTGCAGTGTCTTGGCATGGGGATCTGTAAATAAAGTAATCATGGAATAGTTTGGTTTGGAGAGGACTTTCAATATCCCAGCACAGCTTGGTGGCACTTTCCTGCTGCTGCCTGCCCAGGGCTCTGCTGCCTGGAGCTGTCCCTGCCTGCAGCTGCTTCCCTGTGCCCAGGGCTGGGCCCTGCCAGTGCTGCCAGAGCCCAGCCCAGCCCTGGGGGCTCAGCTCTGCCCTGCAGAGCCCTCCCAGCTCAGGCACTGCCCAGGGGCAGCTCTGGCTCTGCAGGCTCTGATGGCAACCTCAGAGCAACCCTGAGGAGGCTGGAAAAGTGACACTGATGCTGCCTGCAAGGGACCCTCTGCTGATTTCTGTCACTGCCTGGTTTATTAAGGTCTGAGAGAAATTTGTTTTATTTTTCTCATCTTGAATTGAGAGATGAATATCTATGTGCAATTTCCCATCCAGGCAACCCAGAGCAGTAGATTAATAAAACAGGATTTTCCCTTTTATGCAGCCCCTGCTTTGCTGTGCTCCCTGCATAATCTACTTGGAAATGTTCTGCAGTTTAATGTCATGCTGGGAGCAGTCCTGAACAATGCAGCATCCTCAGCACACAAGGAGAACACTTCCACACCTTACCAGCTGTCTCCTTCCACCCAGATCTTGTTCCCCAGTGCTGGGAGCAGCTCCCAGAGCTGGCTGAGAGCTGTCCCTGGCAGGCAGCAGAGTCCCTGCCCCAGCACAGTGCCCTGGGCTGCAGGACCCTGCTCTGCAGGACAGCCCTGGGCACCCCTGGCTGCTCTCCACAAGAGATAATCAGAGAATGTACTCACAGAGTCTGTAGGCATTGGGATGTTCCAGCTTTAGGAGATCACTGCAGGAGCTGCAGCTGCCTTGTGTCCTGCAGCCAGAGGTTCCTGTGTCAAGGGCTGGGAGTGATTCTCCCTCAGTCACTTCTCAGCTCCTTCCCAGCCCTGAGTGATTGAAGCTCTCTGTGCCTGTGTGCTGTGCCCAGGGTGGCTGCAGGCAGTGCCCCAGCCCTGCTGGGCTGGGAGAAGAGTTGCTCATCAAGAGCAATGTGTTTTTAAGCTCTTCTTGGTTGCCAGGAGCTGCCTCTGTGCCAGGAGCCCGGCCCAGCTCAGCAGCACAGACACAGCACAAGGACTTTAATGACCCTCTCGGGGCTTTGTGCTGAGGCCCTGAACATCAGTCCCTGAGAGGGAGCTGATGAAACCTCTCAGGAACTCCCAGTCAGAATCCAACTCCAAAGTTTCTTGAAGTTTTAATGGGTCCCACTGAGGGACAGGACAGAGAAAGTGTCCCCAGGCCCCAGGCAGAGCAGAGAACTGGAGGCAGTGATGACAGGTGGGGACAAAGAGAAGCCAAGTCTTGGTGCCCTGGGGCACAGCAGCCTCTGTGCCACCAAGGGCTGTGAGGAGACACCTTGTCCTGAGGCCCTGGGGCCTCCTGGCACAGCCCCAGCAAGGCTGGGCACTGTCAGCCCCTTGTGCTGCCCTCAGCATCCCCCTCACATCCCAGTGGCCTCAAGGATCTGCTGGAAGGAGTCCCTGGGGAGCCTTGGTCAGCAATGGCCCTGGGGGGCTCCTGAATGCTCCCAGGGACTGCAGGTTCTTCAAAGGACTTTGGGTTTTGCTTTTGCCTTGGAGTCTCTGAGAGGTTTGTGCAATCATGGCCTCCAATTATCTGCTGTAATTAGTCCCTTGAGAGGCTTTGTCAGTAACAACACTCAGTGGGGCTCATTAATGCTTCAAGGTACTTCAGTTATTTTAAGGTACTTGGTGCTTCCCTTTTAAAACTGACTCTGTGAGAAAGACTCTGCAATCATTGTCCCAATTACCTACTTTAACAAGTAGAATCCCAATCCCTTGGGATTCTTAGTCAGTATAAAGACTCAGTGGAGCTCATGAATACTTCAGGATACTCAAAGTTTATTAAGGAACTTTTTTTTTGACATTGAGTCTCTGAGAGGTTTGTGCAATCATGGCCTCCAATTATCTGCTTTAATGAGTCCCTTGAGAGCTTTGCACTGACACTCAATGGGGCTCATTAATACTTTGAGATACTCAAGGTGTTTAAGGTACTTTGGATTTTCCTTCCCACACTGAGTCTCTGAGAGGTTTTTGTGCAATTCTGGCCTCCCGTTCTCTCTTTCACGGATTCCATGATGAGCCTGTGTTGGGGATGGACTTCAGTGGGACCCATTGATGCTTTGAGACACTTTGGGTTTTTCTTCTGACTTTCACTCCTGGAAAGGTTTGTGCAATCTCCTCTCACTCCCTGAGGTTCCAGGACGCAACACCAAATGCACCACAGGGCTCATTAGGATCACACAAGTCCTGACAAACCATGGCTGAGCCTTGATTTCCCTCTGGTCTGCTGCAGTTCATTAGGAAGTCTTTTTTCCTAGAGTTACAGAGAAATCTTTCAAAGAGCTTCTAAGAAATCCACATTCCTATTTTCATGGGTGAATTTTTCCCTTTAGAGCAGAGGTGATTGCAACATTCAGTGACTGATATTGACCCAGGGTCTCTCCCAAGGGGTTCTGCCCTGGTCAGAGAAGCTGTGCCTTGAGGTGTGACCCAGTGTGGACAACCTTGCTCCACATTCCCCAAGCCCCTCCTGTCTCTCCTCACTCACCTGGGACCTGCTTTCCTTGGAGAACTTGCTGCACTCTGACAAAAGATTGGGTTTTTTTTCTTTTATTTTAGCAACCCACAACTCCTGAGTTTCCCCATTGAAAACAGACACCCTCCTCTGTTGGAGTTCTGGCTCTTTTCTGCTCCAAGGTCAGGGCAAATAAAACTTGGGAGACATTATTTTTGAAGTCTCACTCTGAAATTTATTATCCTTATCTATTACAAACTCTCGAGATGTGAGCTCTCTCTAACAAGTCAAGAAAGTGAGCCTAAAATGGTGTCTATTCAAGGCTATTTAAGTCCCAATTATCCAAGAAACAGTGGACATCTGTATTATTTATACTTCTAATCCAATTATGACCACCCGAAACCCACAATGTGGACTTCTTTCACCCAAGTACAGAAACTCAGCCAGATCTGGGAAGAAGGTGGTGCTGACCCTGCCCACTGGTAAAACAAAATTGGTGAAGTCTGGCCAGAACACACCAAAATGTCACTTTTTAAATGTAAATGTGAGGAACCAGTCCTGTCTGAAATTCATGGATGGGAAGCCCTTCCCTGGAGCTCGCTGGCTCTGGAGTGGGCTGAGGTCAGAGCACCATGAGAGCAGTGGAGCAGTCGGTTAAAAGAGGCTGAACTGCTGGATGTGTTCAAATGCACCCAAAAATTGCACATGGAAAAAGGAAAAGAACTTGTGGGTTTGGGAAGATGAGGATGGATTCTGGTCACAGAATGTTGGAAACAGCACCAACAGAAGGAACCAGGCCGCTGTGAAACTCCTCTGGCCCAAAGGCACTGGGGACACAACAGCAGCACAGGGAGGAGCCCTGGATCCATCAGCAGCCCACAGTGGGAAATAGGAAATCAGATCTTTGGTGCTGGGAATGGGAGCTGCTGGGTGTGTGGAGACTGCCCATAAACAGCTTCCTAAAGGATGGTTTGGGTCCTGTTTCCAGGCAATATTGATGCCTCCCTTGAGGGTACTTTGGCAACAGCCACAAGGAAGAGCTGGGCCAAGAGAACATTTTCCCCCCCAAAGTGTGCCTTTGGTCTCAGAAAGCCAAAGATTCTGGTTCACCCAGTGCCCCTTGTGCACTGCCTTGTCTGTGGAGGTTACATTAATGAGCTAAATCCATTATTAGAAGAAGTAAAAAGAGGTGCTATAAAAATATCCAATAGCAATTCTCTGAGCTCCAAGAAACACGAATGGGGCTCTACAGAACTGCATGGCCTTGGATTATCTGCTTGCTGGCCAAGGATATTCTAGGACAAGAAGGTTGCAGGAATCAGTGTTGGGTTTGAAGTCCAACAATCAGGAATCACCTCAACAGAAAGAGCAGGAGAAGAGAGGCAGAAAGAAGATTCTTCATGGTAGAATTGTCTTCCAAATTGGAGGCTGCTGCAACATGCATTTGTGGCAGTCACTGTAATCATTGCAGTGTGAGAACTTGGTGTGTTGTGATTCCATGTTAGAGTTGTTGAGACATCCCATCTGGCTTTGTTTGGGACTGTAGGATCAAAGCCAACTCCGTCCTTGCTCCCTGTCCCAGCTTTGGGTGAAACCAAAAGGAGAATGAAACCAGATGTTCCCACACTAGAAGTGATGTCAGCTTGTTTGTTTAACAGTGTCAAAGCTGGGCCCTCTCCCAGTGAGGTTGGAGCTTCATTGTCTGCAAAGGTGGGTGCACCTGCAGGAATTCCCAGTGTCTGGGAGTGGTTCTTCTCTGCTTGGCTGTGAAAGGGTTAAAGGCACTGTGCCTGAACATGCTTAAGAATAAGATACACATGGAAGCTAGCAAATGTTACCCACAAGCTCAAGACACAGGATGAAGCTTGTCAAGAAGCAGGCAACAAAACTTGCAGAAATGAAGGACAGAGCTTGCTACAACCAGTGAGGAAGTCACTGAAATGGCAAACAAGAGACTGTGCATGCCTAGAGGAGAAAGGTGAAAAGGGCACGGCGATGAAGACGTCCAGCCTTCATCAGGGGACCACCGCAGAAGATGCGGAGCCTTCCTCAGTGCCACCACCAGGGTGCTGTGCCTGCACCTCGCCTATGCTAATGATAGTAATGAGTTCTAAGAAATAGTTTACATACCCACACCTTTTCTAAGGAAAACTACAACTATGCATAAAGTATAACCATATATTGTAATCTGCTCTGTGCCTGTGTGTGCGCTGTTGGGAGGAGATAGCCCTGCACACCAGGTGTGCTGAATAAAGCAAATCCCCGCTTCTTGGACTTTGTCTCAGAAGTGTCTCTTGGCCCGGTTTGGGACGATTCACTTCCACGGGGTTCTGTCAAGTCCCAGTGGAACCTTGGTGCCAGATTGTTCCACAGCCTCACAATGCTCTCCTGGCTTCCATGGGGTCCCTCTGTGACTCACTGCAGCCTTGGTTCCATCAGGGTCTCTTGGGTTCCATGGTGCACAAGCCTTTTTCACATCTGAGCCTTGTGTCCAGGAGTTCCATCGACTGACAGTGGCCGTCTGCATTCCATGAGGCTCAGCTAGATCACAGCAGAGCCTTGCTTTCATCAGGCTCCGATACCTGTTCTGCCAACTGATGGGGGTGATTTAAAGAACACAGAAACCCATGGAAAGAATGGTCTTATCCTACTGTGAGTATTAAGGCAACACAAAAGTAAAATTATACATTATACATAATAAAACTATGTGCTTGGCTTTAGCAAAAAGCAAAAAGAAGCAAGGTAATTCACCTAATCTTTATTATAGAAGAGAAAGGATAGGGATTGAGAAAGATCCATCACCAGTTGCCTCAATACTCCACCATCATCCAGAGTCTGCAGTCGCTGGGAATCCCCGTTTCACAGCAAGGACCTGGAGAACCCGTCCAAGCAATTGGGAAAATCCTACGTGGTGCATCCACTTGTAGATGAGGTCTCTGAATTTGCTCTGAAAGTGGGTGCAGCTTTTATAGGCCCAAATCAGCAAGTCAAAGTGACTTCATTGTATTTTTAGCACATCAACTCCTGGATCTCATGGCAGTTTTCCTGACTAGAAGGGGCCAGGACTGTGCCAGATCCCAGTCATCAGCTTGGAAGGTTTCCCCTAAAATATTCTACAAGCCTCTATTGATGTCAGCTGGGCAATTTCTTAAAATTATACTTTTCTTGCAGATAACTACACAAGATTATGTAAAAGTTTCTAAAGCATCCGTTTTGATGTTAAACAGCTGGCATAAGCACCTCAATAATCTTATTTTTAGCTAAATAAAACTGATGGTGTTACTCACATAATGCCCAGGGCTCCTCTTGTAAGTCAGCTCTGGCTGAGGCCGGCCACTCAGGCCTAAGCACATCAGGAGCTGAAGTGACCACGACTGGGAATGGCAAAAACACCCACTGGGACTGGCCCAGAGGCCCTGGGACTCCCTGGCATGGATCACCTCAGGAGACAGTATTTCAGGGAGCCCAAAGGACTTTTGGGAGAGCTGCTGTGGAGACAGAGGGAATTGCACAGCTGAATCCCTTGCCTGGGCTCCCAGAGGACCCTTCTGCTGTGGGGCTGCTGAGGCTCGAGGAACAGCAGGTACCCATGGCCACCCCAAAACAGGGCCCCATTGGCAACACAGCACAGACCGGGACTGCGGGACCCCATCCCTGGGATGAGTCAGGAACTGGAGAGCTGGGAGTGCTCAGCCAGAGCTGCTGAGCCTTCAACAGCCCCACATGGCCAGAGCGTGAGCCCAGTGGGGAGTGGCCACTGACAGGACTGTGGGGGCCTGAACCAAGTCCCAGCCCCACTGAGAGCGGCTGTGCCGGACACCCTGGAACTCCAGGACCAGCTGGAGTCTGATGCAGCCAAGTGGTGCCACCATCGACGTTCCTTTCTTCCCCCTCAGAAAGGACACTGGGAAGCTGGGGAAGTGGGAATGAAAGGAGTAGGGATGCTGGAAGCTGTGGAACAGCACTAACATGAGAAACCCAAACTCTTCTGAGAAAGGAGGGCATAAATCCCTGGTATGCAGCATCCTGCCTGAGAATCTCGTTCCCAGAATTACCAACAAAAAACCATTCTCCAATTCTCTGGATTGAGCTGCTCCTGACCCACTAAAACCTTTCCATCAGACTGAACCTCTGAAGTGTGATTCATGGAGGAAGCCTGAACCCTGAGCCATGCCAGGGTCAGTGCCCAGGAGCATCCCCTGGTGCTGTTTAACACCGGCTCTGCAGGAACTGGGAATGTAAACAGGACAAACTTGAGCATCTCCCACCATCAGATACCTCAGAGGTTACACAGCAACACAGCCGTGACTCTCCCAAACTGGATTTAGGAATGGCACCCCTAATGCAGCCATTAGATCCAGATCTACCCAGATCCCTTTGGCACTCCTGCTTTTGGTGTCTCTCTGCCTCCTCTCCCTGCCCAAAGGAGGCTCCTCTCTCCCCTCTCCCTGCCCTGACAAGAGAGTCACACTGTCCTAGGGTAACTTTATGATGCTTGTATCCCCAATCGTCTGTTCTGTTTGTGCTGTATATTGAGTCCTGTGCCTTTAAGACTGGTTCTAAGAGCAAGGAGAAGCGCGGAGTTTGTTTTGAGAAAACTGCCTGACTCCTCCACATTCTTCTGCTCCAGACAGTGTGTTCGGCGGAGGCTCGGAGAGACTGCAGGACAGAGATCTTTTTTTGCATTTAGTTAGTTTCAGCTAGCTAGGGCAGAGAAGTTCCCTGGACTGTTTTTTTTTTTCCTTTTCCTTGGAACTGTTTAAACCTGCTCTGGACTGAAAACCCAGGGGAGCACTGGGGGCTGCACCTGTGGCCCACCGGGGCCTGGACCTCGGCATTTTCCAGCAGCACCGGAGAGACTGGGACTGATGAGAGACTGAGAGAGAGCCGAGCTCCACCCACAGCAAGGACTTTCTCAATTTGCCATCTCACTTCAGAAGGAGAGGTTTTATTGTTTCATATTATTCATTCTTTATACTTGTATGCACTTCATTTGTTTAGTAAAATAGTTTTTTCCACTTTTCTCCAAAGAGGTTTTTTTTACTGGACCGGTTGGAGGGAGGGGCCACTTGGGTTTGCTTCCTTAGAGGGATCCTATACAGGGGTTTTCCCCCAAAATTTGTCCCAAACCAGGACACACACAAATAAAGATGTGGGATTGCCAGGTGCTGAGGGATTGTAGAAGGAGCCTTCTCCAGGTCTGGCCTGTTTCCAAAACCCACGCTTGCTCCTGCAGCAAGGAACCTCCTTGTTCACCCTCTCCAAGGGTTTCAAGCTCAGGAAGGGATTTCTCACACCCTGTGCAGCTGGGAGAGCTCCTGTGTCTCCAGATCAGGGGACAAAACCAAATACAGGAACGCTGTGGGGACTGGCATTGTGGCATGGGGACATCTGTGTTTATTTCCCAGTGACAAACAAAAATGTGCAATGCTGCCAGAGCTTCTTTTGATCTACATCAAACTTTGACAAACGTCCCTCCTCCTGACAACAACTCCTCTGCAGCTGCTCTGGGAGATCTCCTGGGCCGAGTCCAGGAAGAGGAGATTTCACTGGTGCTGAGGTGCTCAAGGGGGCCCATTTCAATGCTCTGCTCAAGTCCAAGGACATTGTGTTTCCCCAAGGAGCAACGTTCCTTTCTGGCACTCACTGCCCCATGAGGGACATTATTCAGTTGCTGCTGTTGGGTGAGTTACGGCCACAGGGAGAGGGAAGAGGAGATGATCCCACCCATGGCTGCTGCTGAGTCCAGTCATTCGGTGGGATAAAGCTGAAACAGAGCTTCAGCATCTCTCCCAAAATCACTGAATCACAGAATGGCTTGGCTCGGAAGAGATCTTAAAATTTATCTTGTCCCACCCCCTGCCATGGGCAGGGACACTTTCCACCATCCCAGGCTGCTCCAAGTCCTGTCCAGCCTGGCCTTGGACACTTCCAGGGAGCCAGGGGCCACCACAACTTGTCTGGGCAAGCTCTGATCTCTGCCCAGGTGAGGAGGGACAGGACCTGAAGGAACAGCTGGAGCTGGACCAGGGCAGGTCTGGATTGGAGATCAGCAAAAGCTTCTTCCCCCAGAGGGGTCTGGGGACACTGACCAGGCTCCCCAGAGAATGGTCACAGCTGCAAGGCTGCCGCAGCTCCAGGAGCCTTTGGACACTGCTCCCAGGAATGCCCAGGCTGCCACTGTTGGGCTGCCTGTGCAGGGCCAGGGCCTGCACTCCATGATCCCGCTGCCTCCCTCCCAGCTCAGCCCCTTCTGCAGTTCTCACCCTTGGGCTCAGCCTTTGTGTCTCCTCCAGGCACTGGCAGAGCTCTTGGGGCCGGGGCAGGAGCGGGACAGCCCCAGCGTTCCCCTCTCTGTGACACCACGGTGGTGACAGCTCCAACGTTCCCTGCCTGGAGATGCTCCAAGGGAAGCATCCAGAGCCACAGCCAGACAGCAAAACTGACCGGGCACTGAGTGTCACCAAGACACACAAAGCAATCACACGCAGACAAGAGATTTTCACAGAGGTTCTTCTGATCCAGCTCCCAGCTGAAAGAGCGGAGAGAAGAGAGCCCCTTTGTTTATTCTTTTACTTTTTATACATTTGTGGGTCTAGCAGAAGATTGGCTTTTTGGGGTTTCCACCCCTCAGCCTCAGTGGCCAGACCAATTGTCAGTTACAATTGTTTTCAGGTTGGAAATATGCAAACAAAAGACAGAGAATGAAAAACAAAGGATTTGTTTATATTACTTCTGTGGGAAAGGTAGAAAAACTGGTCTAATATTCTACAGTAACTAAAAGATCTGACTCCATTTATGAAAATCAAAAGGCTAATAAAGAAACTCAGAAAAACCAGGGTAACATCTCACCCTTTTAACTTTAAAAAAAGAAAAAACAGAAAAAGAAAAATGAACAAATTTACAAAGGGAATATATACAAGTTCAGTCACTGTCTGCGGAGGAATCATCAGAGTGATCACTCGAGGATTCATCCACTTGGTGGCTTTCAAGTTGATCACGGCTTCCACCTTGCCTGTCAGCTGAATTCTGCCTCTGTGGTCGCAGGTCAGGACGGACACACTTTGAAGGTAGCCAGCGGGTCCCAGTGTCTGTGGACACACACGCATACCCTCGGCCCATAGCAATTAGGTCATAGGGTCCTTCCCATTGCTTGGTGACTAAATTTCTGACCCGTACTTTCACTCGAGGCTGATGCGCACCGTCCGAAGCCTGCAACGAGAGATGATGGTTCAAAATGACAGGATTATTTGAGTTCTGCAGCATCGTAAGGTGATTGATGGTGTACTAAGCCTTTGCCAACCGACTGTGCGGGGATTCACCCTGCAATCCCCGTTTCGCTTCTGAAGAACATGCTTGAGTGTACCGTGATTGCGTTCTACAATCGCCTGTCCCGTCGGAGAATGAGGGATGCCAAAGTTATATGACACACCCCATGACTGTAGGAACTGCCGTACCTGCTGCGAGGCATAAGCAGGACCATTGTCGGTTTTCACAGCAGAAGGTATGCCAAGAACAGCAAAGGCCTGCCTCCAGTGGGCAATGACATCGCGGGCTTTCTCTCCTGTGTGAGCAGAAGCCCACATCGCAGATGAGAACGTGTCCACCGTGACATGCACATACTTGAGCCGGCCAAACTCGGCGACCTGGGTAACATCGGTCTGCCAAAGCTCCAAGGCTTTAAGGCCTCTGGGGTTAACCCCTGCCGGCAATGGTGCACCAAGGGCGTGACAGTCATCACGTGACTCAACAATTTCACAAGCCTCAGTGGCCGTCAGTTGGAACTGCTTCTGCAGCGTATGCGCATTTTGGTGGAAAAACCCATGCGATGCTTTGGCCTGCGCGAGCACGTCAGGCTGAGGGGCTACCCACGCTGGGTTAGCCAACTTGTCAGCCCTCGTGTTACCTTCCGCTAGAAATCCTGGCAAGTTAGTGTGACTCCGTACATGCAGAACGTAGTATGGATGAACTCTGGCCTGAATTGCACACCACAGGGCTTTCAGTAAATCAAACAAGGCAGGGTTACTGACCTCCTTCAAAACTGAACAACTCAATCGCTGTGCGATGTCGGCAACATAGGCAGAGTCCGTGATCAAATTGAAAGGTTCCTGGGAAAATTTCTCAAATGCCATGACAGCAGCCTTTAGTTCAACCAGCTGGGCTGAGCCATCCTCATGGCCTTCCAAAACCTGCCACTCAGATCCATCCTGCCAGGTAACAATGGCTTTTCCTGTTTTCCCCGAACCGTCAGTGAAGACGGTGGGACCTTGCACTGGCTCTTGGCTACTTTTGGGTCGTAGAGAAAATTGAGTATTTTTGGCCACTTGCAATAGCTTGTGGCTAGGCAGATGGTAAGTGATCTGCCCTGAAAAACCCTCGAGAGCACTTTGCAGCGAAACATTGTTCGCATAGCTCCAATCAAATTCCTCCCTCTGAACCGGGAGTATGATCTTTGAGGGATCTGCACCCATCAATTGCAAACAGCGTTGCCGGCACTTGATTATCAAGCGCGCAATCAATTCAAACAGCGCTGTCGCCGTCTTATGCGGCTGATGAGGCAGGAAGACCCATTCCAAGACGTGCAGAGGATCAGTCCAATCATCATTCCATTGGCCGATGATACCTGTAGGATGTAAATCAGGAGTGGTGATGAACACAGTAACATCAATGGAAGGTTCAATGCGGTACACCTGGCAAGCCGAAACAGCTTGCTGAACCTCCTCCAGCACTTTTCGTGCCTCAGGGGTCAATTCACGAGGTGACTTTAAATCAGTGTCCCGTTTCAACAATTCAAATAAGGGAGACAGTTGTGCTGTGGTCAGTCCCAAGTAAGGACGTAACCAAGTGATAACACCTACCAGCTTCTGAGCATCATTCAGTGTCTTCACCGATTGCACAAATTGCACCTCCTGGTGACGGATTGTCCGTTCCAGAATTTTGACTCCCAAATATTTCCAAGGAGGTTGTTGTTGTACCTTTTCTGGAGCCACCTGCAGTCCATGTGAATGCAGAGCATTCAACAACTGAGGCTGTAGCCTCAGCAGCTCTTCCTGAGTGGGCGTAGCCACCAAAATGTCGTCCATATAATGATAGACGTGAGCATCAGGAAACCGCTTGCGAACTCCAGACAAGGCACGGGCTACATACCATTGGCATAACATTGGCGAATTCCGCATTCCTTGAGGCAAAACTCTCCATTGATACCGCTGTGCGGGCTCAGCATTATTTATTGTTGGCACCGTGAAGGCAAATTTTGGTCTGTCATCGGGATGCAGAGGGATTGTAAAAAAACAATCCTTCAGATCCACAATGAGGACCGGCCAGTCCGCAGGAAGCATGGTAGGCGATGGCATACCAGCCTGCAATGTCCCCATGCCTTCCATCACGGCATTGATCTTTCGGAGGTCTTGTAGCAACCTCCATTTCCCAGACTTCTTTTTGATACAAAAGACAGGAGTATTCCAGGGACTGGTAGATGGTTCCAAATGCCCCTGATCCAACTGCTCCTGTACAAGTTCACGAAGGGCGACTAGCTTGTCATGAGGGAGGGGCCACTGATTCTCCCAGATGGGTCTGTCCACCAGCCACCGTAAAGGAGGCGTGGGACACTCTGTGCCCTTCATCACAGTGGCCCCAATCAAAAATCCGTCCCCAGTCGCACCCCCCACGCGGCCAAAACATCCCTCCCCCAGAGGTTCTGAGGAATCTCAGTAACATGAGGCCAAATTATGGCCGTCTGTCCCTCCGGGTTCGTGATGGCCACGGGATTCCGGCTCACGTAGCATTGCTTCGTTCCTCCTAAGCCCGAGATCGATGTCTTTGCCAGGGTCAAAGGCCACTGCGGGGGCCAAGCGGCCAGGGAGAGAATGCTCACGTCAGCCCCCGTATCTAGGAGGCCACGAAGGTGAATCTCCGATGGCGTGGCACCAACCATGGACACGGTACACAGCGTCTCAGGACGGTCTTTGGTCAGGACAGCAGTCCAGCGCACTTGAGGTGGCCCTGTAGAGCCGAAGCCACCGTCTCCCCGTGACCGGTCCTCGGTCCTGGAAACAGAAGACTTAAAAGGAACAAGTTGAGCAATTCGTGTGCCTTTTGGGATAGTCAGAGGGGGGGTGGGTGTGGAGACCATTGCATGAATCTGCCCTGAAAAATCTGCATCAATCAGTCCCAGGTGCACTATGATGCCCTGAATGGTGGCACTGGACCTCCCCATCAGGAAAGCACTCATGCCATCACCCAAGGGACCAAAGGCATCCAGGGGAACCTTGTGTATTTTGTCCGAATCAATCACGACAGACTCGGCTGTGCAGACATCAACACCTGCTGAACCGCGGGTGCTGGCTGCAAGCTTGCTGAGCAGATCTCCATCGGTTGGGGCTGAGGCAGAGACATTTGTGTCTGCACGCGTCTCACCTTCGCGCTCTGCGTCGCGTTTCCCGAATTGCCCAACGGCTGACCATTCACATGCACTGTTGCCTTACACGCATTCACAGCGTGATTCGGCCTTCCGCATCGTGCACAATAAAACAAGACAGCCGTAGGCTTCTGTGCCTTACCGCTCTGTTTCTTCCTGGCCCTAGCACCCCACTGCTGCTGTTGCACCCCTTGGGGAACGACCCAAGCAGGCTGCACAGCAGCAGCCACAGCCGGTTGCACGGCCGCAGGCACGGCCGGCTGGACCGCTGTAGCCACCGTCGGTTGGACAATCGTAGCCACAGCTGGCTGCACAGCTGTATGCACGGCAAGCACCTGTTGGCTGGAAGGGGATATCTTTGCACAGGCCCCAACCATGTCCGACATGGATGGTTCCCCGGGAAGCGCCTCAATTATCCTCTTGCAAGCAGCATTACAGTTGCCCTGAGCAACGGACTGAATCATGAGCTTCCTTGCTGCCGGATCACTCACCTGCTTCTCAACCGCAGCAGTTAACCTCCCTGCAAAGCACAGGAAGGGCTCATCAACTCCCTGGACGATAGTCGCAAAGGGCTGCTGTGGAGTAGCCAGCTGTAAGGTCTGAACCAGGGCTGCCATGCCTGTCTGCTAGCACTGCTCCTGGACCAAGGGCTCATAACCAGCCTGCCCTTCGGCCCTGGTATAATTGCCTGTTCCCATTAGCATATCAATATTAACCATACACCTAGGATCTCCTGGACCCAGTGTCGTATTCCGTTCCACCGCTCTGACTGCCAACTGAGTCCATTTATTCTCAAAGAAGTCATATTCAACCGGTGGGAAAAGGGCCCGAGCCAAGCTCCGAATGTCAAAGGGCGTCAAAAGACTGGCATTAAAAGAACGGAGAACCTGCATCACCTCGGCTGAGCCCAAACCATATTTCCCGACTGCATCACGCAGTTCTGACAAGGCCTGCCAAGCCAAGGGTTGATAGGTGTTATGAGTAACACCCTGAAGGACAGGGAAGGCCTGAAGACCCTCAGATGAAGCAGCAGCACCCGCCCTATCCTGCCCTGTGGACCCCACAGGGTCAGAGGCAGGCACTCGACTGGGAATTAGCTGAACATCAGACACGGCAAGTCTAGCACCAGCATCAGCATCTCCACTTAGTCCTTCAACCTTATCCTTTACTTCGTCCCAGAACTGGCCGTGGTCTCTCGGCCTTACGGTCACCTGACAAGGGGGTAGCGTCCAAACGGTTGATGAAGAGCCAACAGCGCGAGAATTTCTGCCCTTGTCAAAGACCGGCCGCATTTCGGCCGTGTCCCCGTTCGTGCTGAACTTAAACACCTCGGCGCCTGCAGCCGCCGCAACGCTAGCAGCAGGAAGCGGAGGCGGGGTCGGACCAGCCACTGGCGCTGGCCCCGCCGCATCCTCAGCGGCGCTGGAGCCCGCACCAGCTGCTGGAGACCGGTCCGACGGCTCCGCAGTGGACACGCATCCCTGCGCGCCTGAGGAGCCTGTGCTGCGTTCAGGTGGAGGCGGCGACCGCGCCTCCATGACTGGGGCTGCCGCGTCAGTCCCTGCGGGCAGATCATTAGAACTAGGGGCATCAGAGCCTCTCCCCGCCCCGCCAGCACCGCCTGCAGCCCATGGGGCTGGCGCGGGAGGCGGAGTATCCGGAACCCCCCCGAGAAGGGGTCCCGCGGGGGCCCGGGAGCTCGTGGGCCCCCCCATCCCGGAGCGGGGCGAAGCTGTCAGCCCGTGCAGGGAGGCGGCGCCCGCCGAGGGACTGACCGAGGCTCTGCCTTCGGCCGCATCCCGGCCCCGCGCTGCCGGCGGCGCAGGGGCAGAGGCAGCCAACGCAGCCGCCTCTGGGCTCGGCCCAGGCGGCAGAGCGGGGAACTCCACACCGCCCGACCCCATCGGATACGTAACGGTCGTGCGACAAAACAGACAATGCACCGTGACCGAATCGCGGCCGAAAGACAGGGGGGCCCGCTTTTCCGGGGCGCCCTCACCCACCAACGCCGGAAAGGCATGGAGAACGGGTGGCCCCGCCCCGCTCCGGCAGCTCCGCTGTGCAGGGCTCGGCGGGACCGGCGGGGCCGGCCCCAGGCTCGGCAGGGCTCTGCCCCCCCTCTGCCCGAGACCAGCGCCAAAACCGGAGGGGGGGGAAGCCCCCCGCGCAGGAACGGGGGAGGAAGGGGAAGAATCCACATCACAAAGCAGCTGAAATTCAGATTCTGGGTCTGACATAACGACCCCGCCCCCTCCCAGCTCTCCGTCCGGCTTCGGACTGGGGCTCTCAGCCTTCGAACTGTAAGGAGTCGACTTAAATACAGCTCTCTCAAATAATTTCAACTGCAATAAGAGTTCCGCAATGTCTTCATCGTATTCTATATCAAGGGAGTCTAACATACAGTCCCCCAGGAGGTGCCACTCCTTTCGACTAAGCACAGACCCTGGCGTGGGAAAGAACCCATACCGCCTGCCCCATGCAAACAGATCCTGTAGTCCCTCCTGGGATATCTGAGCATCCTTCCGCTCCAAGAGATCTCCCCAAAGTTCCAAAACTAAAGAATCCTCCATGATAAACACAAAACAGGGAAAAGGAGAAAGGAAGAACCTCACCACACTGTTCACCCACACTCAGGGTCACCAGATGTCACCGTGAAACACAAAGCAATCACACGCAGACAAGAGATTTCTGCAGAGGTTCTTCTGATCCAGCTTCCAGCTGAAAGGGCAGAGAGAAGAGACCCCTTTGTTTATTCTTTTACTTTTATACATTTGTGGGTCTAGCAGAAGATTGGCTTTTTGGGGTTTCCACCCCTCAGCCTCAGTGGCCAGACGAATTGTCAGTTACAATTGTTTTCAGGTTAGAAATATGCAAACAAAGGACAAAGAATGAAAAACAAAGGATTTGTTTATATTACTTCTGTGGGAAAGGTAGAAAAACTGCTCTAATATTCTACAGTAACTAAAAGATCTGACTCCATTTATGAAAATCAAAAGGCTAATAAAGAAACTCAGAAAACCCAGGGTAACAGCTCACACTTTACTCACACCAGGGGCTCAGACTCTCTTCTGACCCCTTTGAGGTGGGTCCTAATGACCTCACCTCCTATGTACCCCCGTGCCTTGCCTCACCCCTGAGACTCTGGACACGCTTTGCAGCGCACGACAGGGTCCCTAGTACTGGCATCCCCTTCTGGGCCTCAGGGCCTTCCCACGCCTCAGCCCCCGCCGGGCCGGACACCTTCAGTCCGAACCCCGGACTAGACTGCCCTGTCACTAGTACCGTTCCCCTCTTCACTTTTTGAAACGGAGGTAAGAGGTCAAGACTCTGCACGGGTTACCTGGGGGGGTATTCCTTCCTTGTTTCCAAGGATCAACCCGAGCAGGGCCCGACCCCTTTGCCTTCCACCAGGACTGGCTTGACTCCTTCTCCCCAGCGAAGCAGCCTCGGCAAGAGGGATGAGTGCGTGTGTGCAGGATGCCCGCCTTGCCTCCAAGCTGACTCCCCACCCCGGTGTCCTCAGGCTATGGGTTTACGGCCTCCTCCCTGAGACCACGGCAGCACACCCTCTCCGGTGCGTCTGGCTCAGTCCTGGGAAGCAGGGACTCTCATGAGCTCTCGGCACCCGCAGTGTCTGGAGACACCCTGTCAACCCTGGTACGGTTTTCCTCCCCCTCCAGGGATTCTAACTCCTCCTAGGCTACTTTAGCCCTTGGGGGGGGTGGGACTTGCCCCTCATGCGTGCCACTCACACTCTGTTTTCCCCTGCACACCCAGGGGAGGGGCCCTTCCGCCCCTAATGTGTGCCACTCACACTCTGTTTTCCCCTGCATGCCCAGGGGAGGGGCCCTTCCGCCCTTAATGTGTGCCACTCACACTCTATTTTCCCCTGCACGCCCAGGGGAGTGGTCTTTCTGCCCCTAAGGAGATGCCTCACTCACTAGTTTCTTTCACTTCCCCCTTTTCCTGGCTGGCTCCCTCGCGGGAGTCTGAAACTGCAGTACCGAGGGGTCCACACTCGCTTCTGGGGGTCTGAGCTGCCAGCCCCCGCCTCTCTCACGCTCCCACTTGCACGTCTCCTTTACCCGCTGCCGGAATGCTTACCTCCGGCGCTCCTCCTCGTTGCCGGTCCCAGGCTGCACCCACTTGGCCAGCTGTCCCGGAGGTCCAAAGGGCGAACGGCCGTCCCGTCTTCAGTCCCTCTTCAGTTGTGGCCAGATCTCAGACAAGACCCCAAAAATGTTATGGAGAAAAATAATCAAGGGCCAGGAGACTTGCTCCTTTTTATGCCTTTATTAGAAAGCCTAGCTCTGGGGGAGAGCTTGAGGAGCTGCGCATGCTCCCTGCTTACTCCCTTGGCAACGCAGAGGAGGAGGTACAAACAGCTTCGCTTCACAGTGAAGCTGGGACTCCCCCCCTCACGGGCTTTCCCTTGCTGGGGAGTAATTTTCAGTTCGTTAACCAGGAGTCATCCAGCGATGGGAAGCTCCCCCCCAGATCACGGCAACCAAATAAAGCTGCCTTGGTGGACAGTTTTACTTTTGTACCAGTTTAGAGGTCCTATTTCAGTCCTGGATTCCACTTTGGTTCTCTGCTTTAAGAGTCCTCTGTTCTTGAGTAGTTCCCAGAATTCCAGTGTTCTTTTTATTTGCATATTCAGATGCTATCCAATGAATGGAGCAGAGATATACAGGTAACAAAGTAAACTCTTAATTAACAAACAGAACTAAATAAGATGATTAATCAATATTAAAACAGGGATAAGGCAAATTCTTTAAACAGAACAAGCATTAACAACCTTAATGGAATTTTAACAATTAAGTAACTAAAACATAGATCATTTGAATAGAACTCGTTTATAACAATCTGACAGATGAGAAATGTAATTGGATGTCTTTATCCACATTGAGGGCATCTGTAGAGAAGTGTTGAAAAGTGAACTGCTAATTCTTGTCAAGAATGAGGCAAGATGAGACCCAGTGAGAATTCCACGCCAAACACAACCTTGGTGTTGAGTACTTGCAAAAAATACCAGTACTGTGAATGCGCACATAGAAAACATTTGGAAGTTAGTAATAACTGGTTTCCTTTTTCAGCATATCCATGTGATACCTTCAGCAGTTCAGATTTTTTTTTTTTTTTTTTTTCTGGAACAATGCAGGTGCATCGATACTTGGAGAATACTCTGGTCTTACAGTCCATGGTTACAGTCCATGGTTTATTTATTCCATAATTGTGGAAAACATAATAGACTCTGAATTTTATTTAAGATAATAATTAGTTTCTCTTCAGATACAGATTTGCTAATGTCTTTCTTAATCATTTTTTGAAGTCTACATTTAGATTAAGCCATAAACTTGGCTTTACAGCTTCTGAGCTTAATCCAACAAGTTTTGAGAACTGGATATTGCCAAAGGGTAAATGTTTTATATTGCCTGCTAAATATGAAAAATTATTTCTGTTCCATTTATTTTACATTACATGTGCTGTAGAAGAGATGACTAAAGTAAAATGTGACAAAGAAGTGCAACTTGAAGAACTGTCAAAAACTCTGGTAAATGTTAAATTTTTATCTCATGGCATTTGTCCTTCATAGGAAATTCCTCTTGCTTTGTCAGTATCTTAAATGCCATAAATAAACACTGTGTAGTCTGCCTTAACATTTCTACTAAACTTTCTCACACACAGTTTCAGTTTCAGTGTTTTCTTTGAAGAACTTCTTCATTGTCACTGTTTTTCTTGTCTCCTGTGTTTTGTTTTTTCTCCTCTGCTATATTTTCAGTTTTTCTTGTCTCCCATGTTTTGCAGTTTCCTTGTCAAGGTTTTTTGTTATTTCCTTCTTCGTTCATGTCTATTCAAATGCCACTCCCTCTGGATATAAAGTTTTCCCATTTTTTTCTTACTTATAGGAAGGTAATTAGCTCTGGCCTCTGTGAACCCTACTGTACTGTGACACAGACCCATTTTCTGTCACAGAAGTCTAAGCTATATGAAGGACACTCTTAAGAAAAGTTTATTTTCATTATGATTTTATATTTACAAGTCTAACAAGAAAGTGTATCAACTAAAGTTAAGGTAGTGGGAAATCAGGTGTTCATTTTGCCATGTCTGCTTGTTATGATCTGTGAATTGAGTGTTCTGAACTGAGTTTCACTAATTTTCTAAAATGGGCAAACTGGAGGACTTTTACTGAAGAAGGATCTTGAGGCTACTGTAGAAAATTTGCAGAGAGAGAAATGAAAATGCTCTCCAAATCAGAGAGGTCTGAGGTAGGGCAATAGTAGCATGTTTTTATAAATAGTGAAGTTACACATTCGTAACTTGTATACAAGTACATAAGAAATAGCACACAGAGCAGGGTGTGAACACCCTGAACTGCTCTGCTCGTAACAGTGACAGCAGGAGATCCTCTATCCTCCTGTACAGAGGAGCCTGACTGTTGCCCCTTGCACTCCTACAGTAGCTGTACTAAAGATGAAGACACAGCCCTGCTGATTGCCTTTCTCTTCTGTTGTATACAACCGGAATTCTCTGATGTTTATTTAGTCTTTTTTTTTATTTAGATGAATGTAAAAGCTTATGAAGTCTGAAGTAATTTTAAATTTTATTTAAAATCATGTCCAAGGAATCTAATTTCAGTAGTTTTGCAGACTAGGTAATTAAACTCACAGCAGGGGGACATGTACAGCACTGGTGTCAGAATTCCCTATCTCACACCACTTCCATATTCCACCAGAGATATATAAAGATACAGTCTGGATAATCCATGCCATGGATGTTTGGTTCTTCTGAAAGCCTTGTGCTGTTAGTTCATGCCTGATAATCTCCATGAGTTGTAGTTTACACATGTATACTCAAAACTCTTCCTTCTCCTTTTGCAGAAAGAAATCCATGATTTGAAAGTACAGCTGACTAGTACAGCTGAAAAGGAACAAGATTATTTAAACCAGCTTTTAACTCTGAAAACAGATCTTGAACAAAAAGCATACGACCATTTTGAAAATACAGTATTTAATATTTTTTTGGTGTTATATAGAAGTTACTTTAATACACAGTGAAATGAATGATGATTGCTTTTTAATGAGAATTTTGAACCACACAGAACGATATTAATTATATACTTACATTTGTAAATTACATTTTCTCTATTTGTATGTATTCTGTGGAATATGTAGTTGTTCCATATCTCTTTGGCTTAGTTAACAAGAAGAGAAAGTTTTCTGAACGCATTGTTAATCCTGCTTTGAACTACATCATCTTTACTAATTATATTTATATATAAAAGTTGACTCTGGTTTTCTTTCCTTCTTCTGTCACCTTTTTATTTCACTGTGACTTTGCTGCAAAGCTTATATTTGTAGATAGAGGCCTGGACTTTTTCAGCATAGAGTAACACTTGATAATGGGTATATTTAATTTAAAAGGAGATTTTAAAATGCATCTTATTCCTCTTGGCCATTTGTTTTAAATTAGGTTAAAGAATGAACAACTAACAGTACATCTCAATAAGCTTTCACTAGAGAAAGAACAAATAGCACAAGAGAAAAATAGTGTGGCTGCAGAACTCAAGAAACTGCAAGAAAAACAAGAGGCAAGTTGTAAACGCCCAGCTTTTTTTAAAGGGCAATACTCCATTTTACAAATCAGATGATAAGCTGCAACATGACATGGTTCTGTAGAGTATCTGAGCAATTTTTTGTGTTTGAATTGGAAAGGAAGTGTATTTACACTCGTGAATAAGGCAGGTCAGTGTGTTTGGGATGTGTTTGAATTTTTTAAGAAGTCACTTTGAATTTTATTTCTTTGCTGACGTGGGTCTTTCTTTAGGATAGTAACAAAAAAGAAGAAAATACAAAGCAGTTAGTTGAAAACCTAGAAGAGACAAATGGCCAGCTAAGGCAAGTAAAAACAAAGTATCTGGTATTGTTAAATGAAGAAGGCTCAAATAGTTGTGTTCATATGCTCCTTTCTGGGATTTTTTTGATTGATGTTTTTCTAGATTATATAGCTAAACAGAAACTATTCAGTATTGCTGTTGTCCAAGTAGAAATTTTCTCAGATTAGAAATACCTGTTGCTACAGGAGCAGTGTTTGCTGTCATTTTGTATTACATAGGAGGTGTCCTGTTTTGCATTAGACATCTTAGGTGTGAAGGAAATGAAAATGGAAGTTCAAGGCTATGGATTAAATGGGACAAGGCAGAACTGGATAGACAGGCCCTCTCCCATGTTTCATAGCTGCATTAAAATATTCCAGGTTAGGATGTATTTTCCTTAGGTTAGGTGGAACATCTTTTCCCATTTAAAAAAAGTATAGATGGTTCACATATTAACTTACTAGGCATGTTGCTTCATTTTAAGAACATTTTCATTGAGCAGCTTATGAACTTCCCATCAACATTAGCAGCTCTTTTTAGGAAATAAAATATGGGTTTATTAGCAGCACTGAAAAGAAGTTAAAGGTAATAAGTAAATATTTATTAATGCTTGTTAATTTGGCCCTTAGAAACGGACTGGAGTCTTTGAAGGAGAAAATGGCAAAGACAAGTGAAGAGATTAAAAGTAAACTGGATGAAAGAGAAGAAAACGTATGTCACATCATATGTTATGAAAATATGTAACCTGTAGGACAGAATCTAAATGTAAAATGTTTGTTGGGATTTCTTCTGCAAAGCTCTGCCTGGAGGATGTGATCTCTGACAGATGCTTTCTTCTTTCACAGCTGCTGCTAATTGTGACAGTCCACAGGTTGAGCACTATTATTTTATGACATAAACACAATCATTGGGATGTTTACTCTTTGCTTGGAAGTTTATATTAAAATTTGGTTTATTTCAGGCAAACAGAAAACCTGCTTTTCTGGGTTTTTTAATATACCCACTGAGTGACAGATGGGCTCTGGATTAGCTTTTTATATGTAATGTGAGTTTTAGCTTAAATTCAAATATTTTTACTTTCTTTCTATAGTTTCAAAGTAACCTGGGGTTTTAGCACTGGAATGGATTTCAAAATTTTATTGTAAAAGTCAAAGATTTACAATTGTAATTTTAGGTTAAGAATATTGAAAATGAAATTTCAAGAAAGGAAAAGAAGTTGAAGATTCTAAAACATAATTGGGATTTTTTTTTTTTTTTTTTTTTTTTTTTTTTTTTTTTTGTGAATTGTAGGGAACTTCATAAAGTGTATTTTTTAAAATTGTGAAGATACTGGGTTTTTTTGGTTTTTTCCACTAAGGAACTGGTTCACTGCTATTAATTAACCTCTTGTAGTACTTTATGGCTAAAACTCCGATCATTCTAACATGTCTTGTGTTTCAGTCCCATTGGAATAAACCAGACTGGTGCAAGTGTATGTTTGAGAATGCTGACAGGAATTGCTAACACAGGGAGTCATCTTTAGGACTTACTAATTCATGTTTGAAATATCTCATTCAGATGAAAAATTTAAAGAAACAGGTGGAAAATAAAACTAATTGCATTGAAGAGTTGCAGCAGGAGGTGTGTAGAGATTTTAGAAGTCACAAATACATAAACACATGGTATTTTGGCATGACTTTTCAGCCGTTTTTGTCTGCTGGGATATATTTAGATACAACAATGCAATTTAACAATTTTCCTTTCTTATCCTAACTCTGGGCAAATTAAGGAGTCATCTTTGGAATCACTTGATTTGTTATATTAGCCTTAATTTGAAAAAAGCAATTACAAACCCAGTATCTTTAATAAACTTCTAGTTTTTTCATTTAGTACATAGTATTATTCATGTACTTGCAACAAGGACCTATCTCAGTTACCACTAGAAAAAGAACTCTGCACTAGCACAGATTGTAGTAACTTCACTGTAAAAATAGGTAACTTGTGTTTTTTGTCATGACATCTTCACGCCTTCTATCAGCAGCATTTTAGCTTTAATTACCATTCTGCA
>NW_026690235.1:0-20133 GCF_015227805.2 Hirundo rustica
AAACAAGGAGGTCAGGATTTCAGGGGGTTTCTCTGTGCTGGGGAGCAGCAGGAGCGGGCGCAGAGGTGCGGCACCGGGAGCACGGGCTGGGGGCCTGTGGGGAGCTGCGGGGCCGGGCCGGGGCTGTGGGGCAGCCGGGGCTCAGCGCCGGGCGCTGCCTGACCCCACCACCCCCCGGGCAGGGCCGGCAGTGGCCCCCGGCCCCCAGGAGGCTGCGGGACGCCCCGGCCGCTGCCCGGCCCCGTGGAGCTGCCGGCCCTGCCCGCCGGGGGAGCCGCCTTGGGACACTGCGGCAGGACAGGCACCGCCTCTGGGATACGAGCTGGGGAGGGCAGGGCGAGCACAAGGACCAGGAGCAGGAAGGAACAGCTGGGAAATGTGGGTTATTCATGCAAGGATCAAGATCATCTTTGAAGGATTTTGTTTGAGTCACTGGAGAAAGGAATGCCCTTGCAGAGAGCTCAGCAGCTGTCAAGAGGATGAGCACCCACAGGCAGTCAGGGGGGCTGCAGCAGTGGCACAAGAAGCCCCTGGAGCAGTTGGTCACAAAGGCACAGCAGGTGAACGCAAGAAGGGGAGAGGAAAAGGCCAAGGTGAAGCCAAAGGCCATGGCAGAGTTCCTACAGCCCCTGAGGGATCAACCCCAGGGCCCAAGGGGGCCCCAGCACCCAGGGGACGGGCTCGGCCACAAGCACCTGGTAGAGGCATTGCCATTGCTACTTCTGGGGTACCTTTGTGTCAAATGTCTGACAAGGCCGATGCTGAAGGGAACCCAGAAGTGTGGGCAGCCCCAGGGAAATAGGGAAAATCAGACACCCAGCCTCTCCAAATTACTCTCAAGCAACCAGGACAAGCGGTGTCTAAAAGCAATACCCTATTCCAAGGGAGGGAAGGAAGGGCTCACATCCTGGCATTGAGCCCCTCTTAAAGGCAGGGCTTTTGGAGCCTGGGATCTCGCCCTGGAATGCTCCAGTGCTGCCAATCAAGAAACCCGATGGAATCTATAGAATGCTGCAGGACCTAAGAATAAGAAATGAGATTATTAAACCAAGGCACCCCACAGTCTCAGATCCTTACACCATCTGCAACCAGGTTCCCTCCTCACACTGCTCCCATTCAGCACTTGATGGAAAAGATGCTTTCTGGGTATGGCAACTTACACAGGATGCTGAACAGGAGCTGGCCTCTGAGTGGGAACAAGGGTTAGAAGGAAAAATGGGAAAGACATGGACGGTCCTTTTGTGGGGATGCACAGAAGCACCAGCCTTATTCAGGCCAGCCTTGCAGAAAATATCAAAAGAATTTTGATACTGAGTTAATGCAGGATACTGAGCAGGAACTGAGTTAATGCAGGATGTGGATTATTTGCTTCAATCAGGAGGACAATTAGAGCTGGTAGAAGCAGCCTCTCTGAAATGGCTCTATTTTCAGGCTAAAAAGCATCTTGGAGTATTTAAAAAAATATAGAGAAAATGGTGGAGAAAAAGGTTAAATACATGGGACACATTTTGATTGAAGGTTTGTGGTGTATTGACCCAGAAAGGGTCCAGGGGAATCTCAGAAGTAAGGTCACTCAGGACTAACAAGGAGCTCAGACAATTCTAAGGATTAACAGGAAATTGCAGGACCTGGACTGAGGATTCTCTGTTCTAGACAGAACATTGTATGACTTTCAAACCCCAGACAGCCTCAATGTTATGGTATGGACATGAGATAGACAACAAAACTTGAGAAAATTAAAAAAACCCAAAATGATTGATGCCCCAGCCATGGCTCTTCCAGACTCAGAAAAGGAATTGGAATTGTATGTGAATGTGAAACAGGGCCATGCCAAAGGAATCCTTGTGCTACAGTATTTAACCCACTGGCCAGAGTGGCCCCCTCATTGTCTGCACAATTGTGCAGCCACAGCTCTAAGGGGACCTGAGGCCTGAACACTGACAGCACAAGGAGCTCCTGTTGTTCAAGTCTGGCATCAAGTTCAAGCTTTGAGAACCAAAAGAGCCGTGCTCGGTTATTACAGTATGAAACTTGTTCAGTGGCACAGGAGGATGCAGAATTGAGGACAGGGGAAGGGTTTAACCCAGCCTCCTGTTTCAACAGCCTGGACAGGGGCTGGCAAGAAACCCAGGACTGCATTCAAGTGACAGAGCTCCAGACCCAGCCTAGGAGAGATTTAGGAGACATTCCCTGGCCTGAGGGAGAACATCTGGTTATGGATGGGTCTTCAAGGGCAGGAGAAGGGAAAAGAGTTACAAGACAGGCTGTTATTTAGGAAAGGGAATTAGACAAAGCTCAGGTTAACGCCCACACGGTCAGCTCAACCGGCAGAGCTGTGTGTGCTTGTGAGAGCCTGGGACTGAAATGCCCTGAGCAGGAAGGCTCAAATATCTTCTGCTAACACCATGTCACCTAACAGGGTGTCAAAAGCAATTCTGACTTCTTCAACCACTGCATCACTTATTAGGGTATTTCTAAAATAAAGAATTGCAAGAAAAGGGATTGTGGAAGCAATAGACTCAGATAGGGGAACTCATTTTACAGGAAAGATCCTTCATGGGAAGCTTTAGGAATACAATGGGACCTCCACAACCGCTGGCACCCCCAGAGCTCAGGTCAGGTAGAAAGAATGAATGGGGAAATAAAGAAACACCTTCTGAAGCTGGTGATAGAAACCAAGATGCCATGGGTATGGCTTTTGCTATAGGCTTTGGCAAGAATAAGAGCCAGATCCAGAGATCCAGGGCAGATAATCATTTTTCTTTCTTGGAAATGAGCTTTGGAATTCCCTGCCCTGGTAATTCTCTAGCCAGTCCAGGGACGAGATAAGGGATGTGTATTTAAAGCAGTCTGTGGCCAGAATCCTGTCTCTGGTGAAATCTCTCCCACAGGAAGCTCGGCTGGCACAGACCCTGCCTTGGGACTTTGCTCTTCACAACATCCAACCAGGACATCGGGTCCTGCCTAAGGACTGGGAAGAAGCAGCACTGGTGGCCAAGTGGCGTGGCCCATTCCAAGTGTCCCTGAGCACAGAAACAGCCCCAGCACAGCTGAACGTGGGGGGACCCCTCACCCTCGGCTCAAGGTCTCTGAAACCCCGGAGATTTGGACGTCCCAGCTGCAGGAGGAGGATGGGAGGCCACGACTGACCCTGCACTGAAGGCAAGGGAGCAGCAGCCAGGGCTCCACAGCAGGGGAAGCCCCTGTGCCTGCCCACACATCCTCTGCTGGAATAGTCTGCCTGGGCACCCTCCTTTGGCATCTCCAGCCACTGCGGCCTAATCCTTGCTGCCACTGCTGGAGCTTCAGTGCTTTCTGTGCCTGCACTCGCCACAGCTGCTGGGGAACACAACGTGACAATTCCACTCTGGGGCTCAGTCACACTCACACACTGGGCTGGCTGCCATTAAACTGCTGAAAAATATTCCAACTTTGAAATTATTTTTTATTTTATTTCTCTACTCAGGCTTGATGTGCCTTTGCCCTGGGAAAAGGAATTTTAAAGGTTTTATTTTAAGGGATGTTACACCACTCTACAGAGATGAGTTTCACATCTCAACAGACTGGGAAGAGCACAAAAGATACCCACAAAGACAACGACCACCAACAAAACATCAAAGCTCATCAGCAAACAGCAAAGAACATCTGCCCCAGACCCTGCCCCTGGAATAGTTGGAGACACCTGGTCTGGAAAAGTCTGATAAGGAAATCCAGGAGTGCAGACCTAATTAACATCAGAGGCAAAGAAATCCAACCCCAATTGGAAACCAAATACTAAGAACTTCACAACTTGGAAGCAATGGACATTAAACAAATGGATTTCTCAGGGTTCAGACTGTTTAAAGTTTAGAATAAATCTAGTAAAACTCACATGTCATGGAATGATTTTCTGTGCACACCCAGGGTATGTGTGGATGAAATGATTTCTGTTCCACATCCTGGCCAGAATCAAGTCATGCCTTGACTCTCTAACACTAAAAAAATATGGCTTGGGGATTTTTTGTTTTTCCCACAGTTTCTGGGATAAGATTACAACATTAGATTTTTTTTTTTTTTTTTCGTAAAAATTTGTCTTTTATATTGTCAGTTAGGTAAGGGCCAGGGATGTGAGAATCAATTTTTTCACCTAGGAAAAGAAGTAGAAGAAACTTGATTGCTTTGGAGTGTTTCTGTGTATGTCTGTGCATGTGCTGGAGTCCAGGGCATTCCTCTGGTCGCCCTGGAAGGTCAGGGACCTGGACAGGGGGGGTCTGAGACCCTGGCACAGAGCCCAGAAAGACACTGGCTTTGATCTCAGTCCATGGGAAAGGCTTCCAACACTGAGAGATGAATTACAGGCCACAAGAGTGTGAAAGTTTAGCTTATCACAGGGTGAAAAATCACAGTTTTAGGTTCTCGAGTACAGAAGTAGATAGGAGCAAGATGGAGGATTTGGGACATTGTCTCTTGCTTCTGCTTTCTTCTTCACTCACTCCACTTTCTGTGGTGACAGTGGCACAAAGTAATTTAAGGAGATTGGGTCAGAGCAGAGATGACCCGTTTAGTGTAGGTAGTAGGTGTTGGCAAGTAACTGTAAATAAAGAACAAGTAATAATTTGTATAAGAGACAAAGACCTCCCAGCTCAGGGGGAGTCATCAGATGCCAGAGCAGCTGCACAGATCTTGGCTGGGCACAGAAGGAATTGAAAGACAAGAAATAATAAACAAAGTGTGCAATCTTGAGAAATCAGAACCTGAAGACTCCGTTGCTTTCTTGTGTCTGACTCAGGGCTTTGCAGAAGACAAAGGACTTTAAAAACACCTGAATCTCGAGAGAAACACTCGAGAATCGTGGCTCTTAGTGATGGCAGAATTTTGATATGAGTTTTTCGATGTTCACATTTAGGTTGCATTTTGCAAAACTAGAAGAGCTATAAAGGTGACCCTTTAAGAAATAAACAGTTAATAAATATTGTTAAATATTGTTAAAGAACAACAAAAAGAAAAAAAAAAGCAGATTGTGGAGGGACCACGTGTGAGTCACTTAAGGCTTGCTCTGTAAGAGAAGCATAGTTCCAGGCAGCCAGGAAGAGCATTAGAAATGCAAATTAACACTGCTGGGGAAAAGTGTGGACAATGCACCAGGGGCTTCTTGCCTGGGGCAGGAATTGGGCTGATTCCCTCTGCCCCTCACCCCAAGCTCTGCCTGCTTGCACAGATGGAATTTGCACAGCCAAAGGCAGAGCCCACACTCAGCATATCTGACTCTGCAACAGAAACTGGTGCAGCTGCAAAGGAAAACAGCAAATGCAGAATGCTGTGAAAACTTCACTAAAAGAACTGGGGGGGAATCATCCCTCTCCCCACTCCAACATGTGCTGTCACTGTCTAGGTCACACAGGGAGCATGAGACCACTGGGGTGTTCTTGCTACCACAAGTTCAGAGAAATCAGTTGGGAATCCAAGTATGGGATGATTTAATTAGAGAAAAGAGATCAATTGATGCAGCGCTGGTGGGAGGGAGCACCCCAAAATGGGGAAAAGATGAACGGCCACCATGGAACAGCCCCTGGGAATCCGAATGAATTCATATCAGGGGCCAGAGAACCCATTTATCATTTCAATGGCATAATTAGATTACAAGACTTCCTCAAAATAATAATCAACCAGACAGATCCAGCTCCTGAGTCTGGCTGATCAATCCACTCAAATGAAGAACGAGACATTTCACCATGGGATGGGATCAGATTATCTATTAGCAGAAGGAGGAGCACAGTGTGGAAAGTTAAATGACTCGAGATCCTGTTGGCAAATAGACTAGACGACAACCAAAATGTGGTGAAACCGATAACAAGGAAATAAGAAAGCAGCTCATGTATTGGTCCAAACGTGGAAAGGATGGGAATGGGACACGGTCTCATGGTTCCCTGGCACACCATGGGTTAAACAAATGCTCTTTCTCCTCTTCTGTGATACAGCAACTCTCATCTTTTGACCATGCACAGACACCTTGCTGAGTGCAGCTCATTCAGCAGGGGAGCAAGGGGATGCAGGTGGCAGCCAGGCCTCCTGAGCCACAAACGGCTCCAAAAGGACAGGGAAGGAGGTCACTGAGAATAATCCCAAAACCAAACAGGAACCAGGAAGAAAAAACAAGAGTCAAACAGTGAATCTGCTTGGAGAGAGGGCCAGGGACTTGGAGATAAGGAAGTAACTGGAGAAACCATCCGTTTCAGAAAATGTTACTCATTGACACGGACCGCTGCTCAGCCAAGCAGCTAAATTCCGCTGCTAAATTCCTGAACATCGAGAAGAACAAAGACTGAACAGAGCTATGAATATCGGATGTAATACAAAAGGGGGGAGTGCATATTAACGAGGACACGCAGTAGGCAGATCGGGAAGTCTGAACTTTCCAAGTACGTTTGCCACTTGGCAAAAGGAGAGGGAGATGCAGAAGGCAAAATTGGGATAAAAAGGAGGCTGCGTACTACAACGATCAAAGAGACCCCCATGGCAAATGCCGCATGGCCTCTCCCTTTGTTCAGGAAGAAAGTCACTGTTACAGGACTCCTCTATCTCCTTTGGGGACACAAACCTCTGGAGACGCCAATTTTCCCGCACACTCCCGGGGACAGGGCAGCCACCTCCGTCCTCCCCACAGGAAGCGGGACGAGGCAGCGCTGCTCCGGCACCGGCTCCTGCCGAGGCCCCAGCGGCAAGGAGACCGCGGGCAGCCGCTCCCGCAGCGCCCTCAGGCCACGGGCAACACGGGGCGGACACGGCACAAGGAACCCGCCAGAGCCCCCGGACGCCCCCTCGGCCCGCAGCCAGCCCCGAGCCCCGGCACAACCCAGCGCGGCTCCCACCTGCGCTGGGGCCGCCTCCGAGCTCCGCCGCCGCCTCACCGGGCTCCGGCCGCTGCCGCCGCTCCCGGGCCCGCACAGACGCTCCGCCAAGGGCGGCTCTGCTGCGCCAGGGGCGCCCGGGGAGGGGGCGGCCCCGGGGCCGTGCTTGGCCCCGCTCTGCCCAATCAGCGCGCCAGATCCACGAGTGACGGCATAATCGCCCAATCGCAGCCAGGGGCGGGCTGTGCACGCGGCCCAGCCTCGGCCCGCGCTCTCCGCGCCCCCCGGGCTGTGTGAGGGGAAAGGCGGAGATGAGGAACAGCCCTGGGACGGGCCCGGGCCCGAGGCGGCGATGATCTGAAAACACAAACAAAGTTCTTCGCAGCTCCCGGCCCGCCTTTCCCAGCCCTGCGGGTTCGCTGCCACCGGCTCAGAAGAACGCCGTCAGTTCTCCTATCCCGAATTAGGAGCGGCAGTGCAATGGCTTTGATTGCCCGCAAAAAGGGAAAATCCCCAACGCCCTTCGGCTGAGTGGAGTGACTCATTAAAGAAATATGGGTATTGATCTAGTATCGATACCTAACTGTGACGGACAAAAACTCTCTGTGAAAAGTGCATATTATATGGCTCTACGCAAGATATTTACTATATGTGTTATGTTGTGCTAATTGTTAATGTGGTATTAATATTTTGATAGTATGGTAAATGTAGTTTTGTAGTTAAAATGTAGTTTTTATGTACCAACCACAGGAAAATATAAATCTTTCAAAGAAGAAAGAATTTACTACTTTCTTATCAGAAGAGACCAGCTCCTCCTGCTTTTCTCAGCCTAGTGGACGCCATAGAGATTAAAGGAAAAAAGTGATACTAACCAGAGACAATTCTTAGTTAGAATGGAATTTATGCATTATGTATAAATTGTATGAATATTCAACAGGCTATTGCTTTTAAGACATAATTTTTTGTTAACAGGGGTCCTTCTTCAGAGCTTGTAGCTCGGGAGAGGCACCCAGACGTCTGTAACTTTGTTTTTATTGTCTTGTATTGTCCTAACTCTAAAACTGTTCAATTTTTTACTCTAATTCTATTTTTATAACCATCTTATTTACTATTAAACTTTTAAAATTTTAAAACAAGTGATCGGCGTTTATCACACTCTCTAACAGTTTCAAGTTAGAAAGTGTATGTTTATTACAGCTGTGCTGTGGGGGGTCCCCGCGGCCCCGCCCCGGGCGGCGCTGGGAGCACCAGTCCGGACCAGTTCAAAGCGTGGGCGAGTGGCATCAGAACCCACGAATGCGAGTCCACCACAAGCCATGTAGAATGCCCGAAACTGGCAGAAAGCATCAGGATTCTCCAAAAGACGGGGTCACCTTCACCTATAAACTGGCCAGGAAATTCCCCAAAGCCGTTTATAACCCCCCTAAACTGGCGGAAAGAAGCAGGATCTTCCCTAAAAGGGGCTCCCCACATCCTTCCTAATATGGACCCCACTCCAATATCAGAGCCAGGTTTCTTCCCCCTCCCAGCAACTCATCCCTCAGGACTGGAGGGTGCCCCAAAGCCTCCTCAGTAACTGGCTTGCCCCAAGCTCTTCATCCCAAAGTGTGGCTGTCTCATTGCAGACCTCATCTCTCAGATCCCCACTGGGTGGGGTAAGGTGTTGGAGAGATTTCTCTTTTGGTTCTGCTGTGAATAAATTCACTCCCTGTGCCCAGGCTGGGTCTGTTGTGCCCGTGCCAGTGCTGGGACCAAGATCCCTCCCCATCCTTCTCTCAGCTCCTGGGCCTTTCCTTGTACTTCCTGTCCCTGTGCACTTGCAGAGGGCAGGGACAGGAGCAGTTTTGGTGCCTCAGCATGCAGGTAGGGCCAGCCCAGCTCCGGGGTTCCCGGGGGCTTCTGAGGATTCCCCATTGTGGGACATCCCCCCTGGAGGAGGGTGTCCCCCCTTGCTGCAGCCCCAGCCCTCAGGCAGCACTCAGCCAAGCAGAGAATGCCCGCAGCTGGGGCCTCATTTTTGGGCACACCTGAGCCCCTGGACATCTTGGATGGCCATTTTGGGGCGCACCTGAGCTGCTGGACATCTGGGACCCCATTTTT
This sequence comes from Hirundo rustica, assembly GCF_015227805.2. NCBI lineage: Eukaryota > Metazoa > Chordata > Aves > Passeriformes > Hirundinidae > Hirundo > Hirundo rustica. The sequence goes on from NW_026690235.1 coordinate 8,928, forward strand.
GGAGCTGTATTGGGTTTACATGGCCTCCTTTTGGTAGCTGGGTTTTCTACAACACTGGGTTCTGAGAGAAGGTTCTGGAAGTTTCCTCTGTCTGGCAGATCCAGTCCCTGGTGGCTCCAAAGGTGGAGGTATTGGATGCAAAGATCCACGAGGATGCGGAGATCCTCCCACAGCTCCTGGAGGAGCCACGCTGGAGCACGGGGATGCCTGAGAGGAGGCTGTGACCCCATGGACAGAGGGGCCCCCGCTGGAGCAGCCTGTCCTTGAAGGTCTGACCCCATGGCAGAGTGACCCACGCTGCAGCAGTCTGAGGGGGGCTGTTCCCCATGAGATGGACTCAGGTTAGAGAAGTTCCTGGAGAACTCTCCGGTGGGAGAGACCCCAGGGTGCAGCAGGGGAACGACTCCTGTCCCTGAGCAGAGGGAGAACCCACGGGGGATGAACTGACCATGACCCCATTCCCTGTCTCCCTGAAATGCCGGGTAGGAGGCAGAGGTGGAAGGAGGGAGGGGTGGGGGAAGGTGTTATGAAGGGTTTTCTTTTTCTTCTCATTATCCTGCTCTGAGTTTATTAGCAATAAACCCAATTCATATCTCCATGAGCCTGGTGTTCCCATGATGGTGTTTGATTAGGGATCTCTCCTGGTCCTTAACTCAGGAACTCTTGGTTAAATTTTCTCTCCCCTGTGTGGCTGTGGAGGGCAGTGAGAGCGGCTTTGGTGAGTGCCTGGCCTCGGGCAGCGTCACCCCACTACAATGGGACATGTCCTTGTGCGGCCCTGTGCAATGGTGCCACAGTTGCTCTGATCCCTTGGGACTCCGAGAGCACCAAGCTGGAGCAGTGGAAACTCCGGGGCTGGTGGCTGGAAGGGCAGGATGTCCCGGCAGGCAGGGGGTGTCCCGGCAGTGCAGGGCAGTGCGGGGCTGCAGCGTAGCAAAAAGAGCAGCGCTGGAGAAGCCGCGACTCCGGGGCAGGGCTGGCCCAGCTCCAGCAGGGCAGGCGAAGGAGCTCAGAATTCCTGGGCACACGAGCAGATGATGGTGGATTTCCCAGGACCAGACTTTCTGTTGACAGTGGATTTCTCCCACAGCAAGCAGCACCCTGGCTGTCCTCTCCAATGCTCAGAGTGAGAAGAGCCTCCAGCTCCCCCAGCTCTGTCCTTTTCTTGCCCCAAAAACTAGTGTGATCTTCCCCTTCCTGACTTTTGACCACCTCCTTTGTCTTGGTCGAGCACTGTCTAAGCACCACTACTTAGTCTCTTAGCAACTTATGGGGAAAAATTCTATAAGGAAAAAAGAAGGAACAAACCTAACTCCTACGATTATCCACCCTGAATTTTTTCCCCATACCAACATATTATATTGAATTTAAACCTTTAAATTATATACATGTGGATATGGATACAGACACAGTCACAGTGGTCACCCTAAAACAAGGTCCCCTTGAGGTATGCAGCGGGTCTCTCCATCCTTTTGCATCACCCACCATGTGCAGCCAGGTCCCTGAGCAAAAACAACCCCAGGAGCGGGATTGTCTTTGCTGGAGGCAGAATTAATCCAAACAGTTTTTCCCAGCATTCCTCTCATGTGTACCACTGGAACCTTATCTCCATCTCTTGTTCCCAGGGGCTCAGATTGGGCAGGGCCTGCTCGGTTGGTGGAACCTCGAGTGTTCACTAACCAGGTGGCCTTTGCTAAATGAATCTCCCAGCTCTTGAAAGTCCCCCCACCCAGTGCCTTCAAGGTGGTTTTAAGCAGGCCATTGCATCGTTCAACCTTCCCGGCTGCTGGCGCATGATAAGGAATATGGTACAGCCACTCAATGCCATGTTCTCTAGCCCAGGTGTTTATAAGGCTGTTCTTGAAATGAGTCCCGTTGTCAGACTCAATCCTCTCAGGGGTACCATGTCTCCACAGGATTTGCTTTTCAAGGCCCAGGATGGTGTTCTGGGCAGTAGCATGGGGCACAGGGTAGGTCTCCAACCATCCAGTGGTGGCTTCCACCATGGTCAGCACACAGCGCTTGCCTTGGCGGGTTTGGGGAAGGGTGATGTAGTCAATCTGCCAGGCTTCCCCGTACTTATACTTGGACCATCGCCTGCCATACCATTGGGGCTTCACCCGCTTGGCCTGCTTGATGGCAGCACACGTCTCACAGTCGTGGATAACCTGAGAAATACTGTCCAAGGTTAGATCCACCCCTCAGTCTCGTGCCCACGTATAGGTGGCATCTCTGCCCTGATGACCTGAGGCATCATGGGCCCATCGAGCTAGGAACAACTCTCCCTTGTGTTGCCAATCTAAGTCTATCTTTGACACCTCTATCTTTGCAGCTTGATCTACCTGTTCGTTGTTTCGGTGCTCCTCATTAGCCCGACTCTTGGGGACATGGGCATCTACATGACGGACTTTGACAGGTAGCTTCTCTACCTGAGTGGCAATGTCCTTCCACTCATCTGCAGCCCAGATTGGCTTTCCCCTATGCTGCCAATTGGCCTTGTTCCACCTGTCCAGCCAACCCCACAGAGCATTGGCCACCATCCACGAATCAGTGTAGAGGTAGAGCTTTGGCCACTTCTCTCTTTCAGCAATGTCCAGGGCCAGTTGAACAGCTTGGAGTTCAGCAAGTTGGCTTGACCCACCTTCTCCTTCAGTGGCTTGTGCGACCTGTCGAGTGGGGCTCCATACAGCTGCTTTCCACTTCCAGTTCATCCCTACGATGCGGCAGGAACCGTCAGTGAAAAGAGCATAGCGTGTTTCTTCTGCTGGCAGTTGGTTGTATGGTGGACCCTCTTTGGCACGTGTCACTTGTTCCTGCTCCTCTTCATCTGTGAGACCAAAGTTCTGAACTTCCGGACAGTTTGTAATTATCTCCAAAATCCCAGGGTGATTTGGGTTTCCAATGCGGGCACACTGAGTGATGAGGGCAATCCATTTGCTCCACGTGGCGTCGGTGGCATGATGGGTGGAGAGAACCTTTCCTTTAAACATCCACCCCAGCACCGGTAGTCGAGGTGCCAGGAGGAGTTGTGCTTCTGTACCAATCACCTCCGAGGCGGCTTGAACTCCTTCATAGGCTGCTAAGATTTCCTTCTCTGTTGGAGTGTAGTTGGCTTCGGACCCTCTGTAGCTTCGGCTCCAGAATCCCAGTGGTCGGCCTCGAGTCTCCCCAGGCCCCTTCTGCCAAAGGCTCCAGGACAGGCCATTGTTCCCAGCTGCTGAGTAGAGCACGTTCTTCACATCTGGTCCCGTCCTGACTGGGCCAAAGGCTACTGCATGAGCGATCTCCTGCTTGATCTGGGCAAAGGCTTGTTGCTGTTCAGGGCCCCAGTGGAAATCGTTCTTCTTGTGGGTGACCAGGTAGGGAGGGCTCACAATCTGGCTGTACTCAGGAATGTGCATCCTCCAGAATCCTATAGCGCCTAGGAAATCTTGTGTCTCCTTTTTGCTGGTTGGTGGGGACATTGCGGTGATCTTATTGATGACCTCAGTGGGAATCTGCCGCCGTCCATCTTGCCACTTTACTCCCAGGACCTGGATCTCTCGGGCAGGTCCCTTGACCTTGCTCTGCTTGATGGCAAAACCAGCTTTCAGGAGAATCTGGATGATCTTCTCTCCTTTCTCAAACACTTCCATTGCCGTGTTCCCCCACACAATGATGACATCGATATACTGTAGGTGCTCCGGAGCCTCACCCTTTTCCAGTGCAGCCTGGATCAGTCCATGGCAGATGGTGGGGCTGTGTTTCCACCCCTGGGGCAGTCGGTTCCAGGTGTACTGCACTCCCCTCCATGTGAAGGCAAGCTGAGGCCTGCATTCTGCTGACAAAGGAATGGAGAAAAATGCATTGGCAATGTCAATCGTGGCATACCATTTTGCTGCCTTGGACTCCAGCTTGTACTGGACTTCCAGCATGTCTGACACGGCAGCGCTCAGTGGCGGTGCCACCTCATTCAATGCACGGTAGTCCACAGTCAATCTCCATTCTCCTTCAGATTTATGCACAGGCCAGATGGGGCTGTTGAAGGGTGAGTGGGTTTTACTAACCACCCCTTGGCTCTCCAGCTCTTGAATCATCTTATGGCATCTCGAGTTGTCCTATACTGTTGGCGGTGCACTATAGAAGTGGCAATTGGTACCCGTTGCTCTTGTACTTTCAGGAGTCCTACTGCAGATGGATTCTCAGAGAGTCCAGGCAAGGTGTTCAATTGCTGGATGCCCTCTGTCACTACAGCCGCTATCCTGAATGCCCACCTGAGTCCTTTCGGGTCTTTGAAATACCCACTTTGGAGGTAATCTATACCCAAAATGCATGGGGCCTCTGGCCCAGTCATAATAGGGTGTTTCTCCCACTCCTTTCCAGGCAGGCTCACATCTGCTTCCACCAATGTAAAATCTTGTGATCCCCCTGTCACGCCAGCAATAGAGACAGATTCTGCCCCTACATGTCTTGATGGCATTAATGTGCACTGCGCACCAGTATCAACCAAGGCCTCATATTTTTGTGGTTCTGATGTGCCAGGCCAACGAATCCACACAGTCCAAAATACACGGTTTTCCCTAGCCTCTACCTGGCTAGAGGCAGGGCCCCTCTAAGCCTGGTTATCCTTCTTTCCTTGAGCATATGTCTTAGAGGTTCCTTCAAGGGGGTCAGACATGTCATCATCGTCATACCTGGCAGTTTGGCTACGGGCAACTGGAGCCGCTTCCCTTTTGGTGGAACTCCCTCTTTGAGTCTTGACTTCCTTCAAATCACGCACCCGTTGTGCCAGGGCTGCCGTAGATTTTCCATCCCATCTGTTCATATTTTCTCCGCAATCCCGCAGGAAGAACCACAGCTCAGCACGTGGAGTGTATCCTCTCTCCCTAGCCGGGGAGCATCTACGTTGGGTACCAGAACCTCTGATCTGTACTGCTGAGATTTGGAGAAGGTCCTCTCTAATCTCCTCCCTGAGTTTCTTATGATTCTCATCTATCTTATCCTCTAGTTTCTGTAGACGTGTTTCTACAGCTGCGATCCTGGTGTGTGTTGGGCCATGCACAGCATCTGCATATGCTTGGAGCTTCTTTGCCATATCAAGCACTGTTTCCTCCATGTCCTCCCGCTTCATTACTGCTAAAGCAGAAGCGTATTCTAATGGCCCGAGTCGTATAAGTTTTCGCCACATCACAGATGTACATGATACCAAGTCTGGGTTCCTAGTGTTTATGTCATCTGAGAAGACCATCTCTGCCACTGCCATTTCTCTCAAGCGTTGAATCCCTTGTTCTATGGTCTTCCATGGGGTTTGCTGCATATAGAGATCATCTGCACACAAGTATCTTTCTGCCACACTTCCTAGGACCCGTATCCAGAGACTGCAAGGACTAGCCTCTCTCATCATCTCCTTGTCGATGACTGGATCATGTGACAGGGATCCCAGATGCCTCGCTTCAGTGCCGTCCAGAATTGTAGCCTCGCCTGCAGCATCCCAAAGACGGACTAACCAACTAATTATAGATTCATCAGGTTGTCGCCGGTAATCTTTTCTTAGGCCCCGAAGGTCCTTCAGGGAAAAGGAATCAACATTTGCTTCTGCTCCTGTGCTAGAAGCTTTGGCTTCTGATTTTGGCGAAGGTCCTTCTCTTGGGTCATCATCGTCCACTGGTCGATCGGTTTTGACTGTGTGCTTCTTTGCTGGAGCAACTGCCAGGGGCTTAGGCTTACTGTCTGCTTTAGCTGCCAACTCAGGCTCAGGTTCTAGTTCAGCTGCTGGCTTCATAACTGGGGTGTTGGCTGCAGCCTGAGTGACTGGGGTAGCTGTTGATTTGTATCCCTTCCCCCCTGCCTCTGTCTGCTGCCCTACAGTCTCTAGCAACGTGCGATAAGCATATGCCAGGGCCCAGCTTACTGCAGCCACCTTTTCTCCCTTAGAGCCATCATGGTACCTCTCTTTCAGGTATTTCCCCAGCTCCACTGGATTCTGAATTTGTTCCCGTGGAAAATCCCAGACTACAGGGTCAGAGAATTCCTTGAGGAGTTGGCCCATATCCTTCCATTCTCCACACCGCTCAGGATTTCCTCTGCCTGGGTCAGGAGTTTCATCAGTCCCTCTAGAAATCTCAGCCCATATTCTAGAGAAGCTGCAGACTGTATAGAGGAGGCTTACCAGATGACCTACCAGAAAGATGGTCTCTTTAACACTCAGGGGAAACTCAACATTCTCCAGCAATGATTTAACTGATTCAGAGGAGAAGAAGGAAACAAAAGACTGCAATGCTTCATCCTCTGCTCCTCCTCCCACAAACAGGGTGAATAACCATAACCATGACCCATACATAGTAGGAAAAGATCTCAGCACCTTTATAAACTTCCTACAAATTATTATCATTAAACCAAGGCCAATAGCTACTCTAATCTGTGTCCCTCTACTGTAAAAACTGCGTATTAATGACAATATTGGGGCTATCTCTGGATATGCAAATAAACCTAAGGACCACAAAGGTATTAAGACCTCAAAGAAGCCTAAGGATCCAAAACACATCAAGGCCCCCACCCCAAGAGACATGAGTTCAAGCAGCATAGTTACTGACTGCTAAATACCAATCCGTACAGGGTTTTTCCACTCTCTCGAGCCCCACGTATGGGTGCCAATAAGTTTGTGGTGGTTTCAGGCAGATTTTGGGTGAAATCCTCCCAAGGGGCCCCCCTCCCCTCCCGCAACCGGTTCGGGAAAAGATTTCCTCAGAGAGAAGTTTAAAAAAACCTGTTTATTAAACAGGCAAAGCACTCCCAGCACAATACCCGATGACAAGAGCTTCGTGCCACTTACGGAGGGATAACAAACTTAAAGAAAGTCTCTCCTCTTGAAGATAGTCACTGTGCTCCACTGCTCCATCTCTGCTGACATTGGAAGAAAAGGAGATGTGCAGGGCTGGTCTTGGTGGGGTGGGTCCCCTCTGGAGGCCCCTGATGCTGCCCCAGGTCCTTAGTCCGGAGAGGTTGGAACAGCTCTGAGGAGAGGGAAAAAAAAGCAAAAAGGAACGGGAAAAAAAAGGAAAAAATAATAATAAAAAAAAGGCAAAAAGCTTCAGCTATTCTACAGCGTCTAACTACGCTAGCACTAAACTAACTAACTGCCAGGGAAAAAAACAACAGAACTTCTTTCGTCTTGCCGTGTTCCAGCTCCCCCGCTTCAAGGTCACTCCGATGAGCAGAGTTTTCCTGGAGAAAAACAAACCGCGCTTGCCCTCCCCCCTGCACCCAACAGACGACTGGGGATACACAGTCACCCCAGGACAGCTTCTTTGTTGGTTGGTTTGATGGTGTGGGATTCTTTTTCCTCTCCAGTGGCTTAGCACCAAAGAGGAGATTTCCTGTCTTTGGGCCACCTCTGTAAGAACCCCATCCGGAGTAGCTGGACACCAAGTTGAGAAACAATTTCAACCACACAGAAAATTCCATCTGGAATCACCATGGCATTAAACTAGGAAGATATGTAAACAATGAATTCAGCCTCACTGTTACTTTCTTGGAGGCTGGGGAAGGAAACTTAACCAAAGAGATGACAGGTTTCAAGGCTCAGACTCTCCGTTGCTGAAATAACCCCACAAGAAATGGTCCTTTGGAAGATGGTTCATTTTTGAAAGCCATACCTAGAGATGGTAGTAAGAGCGTGGATAGGAAGGTAGTGCAGAGAACACTGGAAGAGCATTTAGCTAAACAGATGTCAGAATCCAATGCTCTCTCAGCAGTTTCTATGAAGCATTCCACACATGGAAGGTGCCAGCACTAATAACAACTTGACTCATTTGAAGGTGGTTGATACTACATGGGATTTCTGATTTTACATAATGGTCCAAAAAACCACAATCAAAATAGAAACGAGTGTTAGCAAAATACAGCAATTGCAAGACCCAGTTGAGATACCAGTGGGACTCCCATGACTTTTCTCTGTAGCCTACTCAGCAGCACAACTCCGAGGCACTTCTGTCTCTGGGAGGACAGGCCAGCTGAAGCAATGGCTGAAAGCAGCTGAAGGCCATTGCTCTCTTGCAAAGTCTTTCCCAGTTTTCTGGATTTGATGCTCTGCATTCAGCTGAGTCACACATTCCCTCCTCCTGTGCTGGGCTGGCTAATGAGCGAGACACTTATGCTCATTTAATGACCTCAGTGGGAATCCTTTACACCACTGATCCCCTCAGCTGCAGTAGAGAGAGCTGATGTTACACTCAGGAAATCTGACTTAGTGCTCCTGATTTAGTGGAGCAATACAAAAAATGTAACACATAAGACAACACAGATCTAAATTAGACAAAATCCTTCCCTTGAAATCAAGGTCAGGTTTTGGTCCATTTTCTTTTCAGATAAAATGAGGGATTTTTTTGTTTTGCAACAGCTGAGTTGCCTCAGCCTGCATTTTCACTGAGCTTAAAGATCATCTCTTGAGCATGCCACTCATGGGAGCCTAGCACATGAAAAATGTTATAAACTACTCAAAATCTGGGTGGGAATCATCTCTCAAACTGAGACAGCCTAGAAGTGCTTGCAATGTGGAATGAGCTCCAGCCTGAGCTCCCACCTGATCCAGCACCACGAGATCCAAACTAAGGGACATCGCTGCTGGTGCTTGGAATGTGAGAAGAGCTTCAGCAAGAACTCGCAGCGCATCAAGGACCACAGGATCCACAGCGGGGAGAGGCCCTGCGAGTGTGGGCAGTGTGGGAAGGGCTTCTCCCAGAGCTCTCACTCGACCCGACACCAACGGAGGCACCGCTAAGGGAAGCGCTGCGAGTGCCCCGAGAGCGGGAAGAGCTTCGTGCGCTGCTCCAGCTCCATCCCCCATGGGAGGATCGGCCTTGGATGATCCCCAGTGAGCCCCGCTGGGCAGAGCCCTGCTGATCCGTGCTCCTGCTGATCCCCGCTGGCTGTGGGGAAGGTGTTGGAGACATTTCTTGCCCTTCTCCCCGTGCTGCTGTGATTTGGTTGGTAATAAATTCCCTCCCTGTGCCCAGGCTGGCTCTGTTGTGGCCGCGCCGCTGCTCGGGGCGGGATCTGTCCCGATCCTTCTCTCCACTCCCGGGCCTCTCCTCAGCCCATCAGAGAAGGCACTAAAATAATTGAGCCCATCACAGCGCAGGGCGCTGAGGACTCCCCAGGTGCCAGCCAGCCCCACAGCGCCCCGAGCTCCTCAGCCGGACTCCCCTGGGCTGCGGAGTCAGGGCTGCCCCGGAGCTCTTGGCTACTCTGGGCTGCTGCGGGCACCCCCGCACCTGTGTCCTGCACACACAGGGCTGTTCCAGGATGTGAAAAGTGCATATTATATGGCTCTACGCAAGATATTTACTATATGTGTTATGTTGTGCTAATTGTTAATGTGGTATTAATATTTTGATAGTATGGTAAATGTAGTTTTGTAGTTAAAATGTAGTTTTTATGTACCAACCACAGGAAAATATAAATCTTTCAAAGAAGAAAGAATTTACTACTTTCTTATCAGAAGAGACCAACTCCTCCTGCTTTTCTCAGCCTAATGGACGCCATAGAGATTAAAGGAAAAAAGTGATACTAACCAGAGACAATTCTTAGTTAGAATGGAATTTATGCATTATGTATAAATTGTATGAATATTCAACAGGCTATTGCTTTTAAGACATAATTTTTTGTTAACAGGGGTCCTTCTTCAGAGCTTGTAGCTCGGGAGAGGCACCCAGACGTCTGTAACTTTGTTTTTATTGTCTTGTATTGTCCTAACTCTAAAACTGTTAAATTTTTTACTCTAATTCTATTTTTATAACCATCTTATTTACTATTAAACTTTTAAAATTTTAAAACAAGTGATCGGCGTTTATCACAATTATGGTAGCAGAGGATGGTTATAACACCTCACTGCTGGTGCCTTAGGGGAATCAGAGTGAGGACGGCGCGCCCTGCCCAGTTTGGCAGCCTCGCTCTGTGTTCCCCTGCTGTGACCGGCAGATGCAGGTTACGATCAATGGACAAGAGGAGACAATAAAACAAAGAAAGGGAAGAGATTCCCTAAAACCGCGGTAGTTAGCCCCTAAGACTAAAGTGTACACGAAGACAAAGACCCAAGGACAAAGGACAGGTAAGTATTGGTTTGGAGGGGCGGTTAAAGGGGGGGATGAATGTGTGTGAATGAGAGGCAGCTGGTTATCCCAGACCTGCTAAGCGAGTGCGGAGTTTCTGACGCTGCGTTTCCGTTCTTTCGCGAGAAAGACGGCCAGTAAAGAGACGAAGCGAGTGATAAGAAGAGTGAGAGAACCCCCCCAGGGAAACTGGGACTGAATTTTAAAAAAGGGGTGGGACCCCTAGGAAGCAAAAGTCTGCTGGATTGAGGGGTAAGTGCCCAAGAGCATCCAGGACTGAAACCTGCTGGGTTGAGGGATTAATATCCCAAGAGCACCCAGGGTGAAGCAAAAAGTCTGCTGGATTGAGGGGTAAGTGCCCAAGAGCATCCAGGACTGAAACCTGCTGGGTTGAGGGATTAATATCCCAAGAGCACCCAGGGTGAAGCAAAAAGTCTGCTGGATTGAGGGGTAAGTGCCCAAGAGCATCCAGGACTGAAACCTGCTGGGTTGAGGGATTAATATCCCAAGAGCACCCAGGGTGAAGCAAAAAGTCTGCTGGATTGAGGGGTAAGTGCCCAAGAGCATCCAGGACTGAAACCTGCTGGGTTGAGGGATTAATATCCCAAGAGCACCCAGGGTGAAGCAAAAAGTCTGCTGGATTGAGGGGTAAGTGCCCAAGAGCATCCAGGACTGAAACCTGCTGGGTTGAGGGATTAATATCCCAAGAGCACCCAGGGTGAAGCAAAAAGTCTGCTGGATTGAGGGGTAAGTGCCCAAGAGCATCCAGGACTGAAACCTGCTGGGTTGAGGGATTAATATCCCAAGAGCACCCAGGGTGAAGCAAAAAGTCTGCTGGATTGAGGGGTAAGTGCCCAAGAGCATCCAGGACTGAAACCTGCTGGGTTGAGGGATTAATATCCCAAGAGCACCCAGGGTGAAGCAAAAAGTCTGCTGGATTGAGGGGTAAGTGCCCAAGAGCATCCAGGACTGAAACCTGCTGGGTTGAGGGATTAATATCCCAAGAGCACCCAGGGTGAAGCAAAAAGTCTGCTGGATTGAGGGGTAAGTGCCCAAGAGCATCCAGGACTGAAACCTGCTGGGTTGAGGGATTAATATCCCAAGAGCACCCAGGGTGA
>NW_026690235.1:20633-49581 GCF_015227805.2 Hirundo rustica
TTGTTCTCACTAGGGCTGTCAAAATGTGTGATAACTGCTGGTACCTTTGATGATCCAAATACACACAAATAGTTCAATACAAACAATGTTTTAGCCACACGTTCCTGAATATCTGTGATATGGCTATATTTTTCAATGTAAGTTTTTAAAGTACCATTTGCTCGCTCTACAATTGCCTGCCCTCTAGGATTATGCGGTATTCCTGTAACATGCTTCACACCCCATTGTTTCAAAAAGGTTTGAACCCTGCTACTGACATAAGCTGCACCATTGTCTGTTTTTAGCTTTCGACAAACTCCCATGACTGCAAAACAACTAGTTAAATGTCTAATTACATGAATAGCCCTTTCACCTGACTGAGGCGTAGCCCAAATATAATGGCTGTATGTATCAATTGTCACATGAACATATTTCAGGCGACCAAAACTATTAACATGCGTGACATCTGTTTGCCACAGTTCATTGGCCATTACTCCACGAGGATTAACCCCTGTCCCTAGCCCTAAACCTCCATTATGGTGACAGCATATGGGACAGCTTCTAACAATTGCAGTGGCTTCTGCATGTGAAATGTGGAATTCTTTCTGAAGTCCTTTTGCGTTCTGATGGAAAATGGAGTGAGCCTCTCGTGCTAACACATGTTGAGGCAATGGCACGGTTATGGCTGTAGATACCAGTTCATCAGCTCGCTGATTTCCTTCTCCTAAACCAATGTTCCATTTATGACTCCGAATATGAATTACTGCATAGGGTTGTTCTCGCTGGTGCAAAGCTTTATTCAACTGCATCAAAAGCTGATAGAGTCTCTGATTTCGTACTTCTTTGATAAAGGCATCTTCTATTCGTGCAACAACACCTGCCACATATAGTGAATCAGTCACTACATTAATTGGTTCTCTGAAGTGAGATATTGCCCAGACCACAGCAAAGAGCTCTAGTGTCTGCAAAGTATCGGCTTCTTCCGCTGACAACATTTTCTTTTCCCAAGACCCTTCTTTCTGCCATGTAATGGCAGCCTTACGGGATTTCTTTCCAGCGTCTGTATATACAGTAAGTGCTCCCGGTATGGGCCTGTCACTTCTTTTAGGAACTAACATCCATTTCTGCATCCCTACCCATTTCAGTGGAGGCTTGCTGTTATTAGGTGCGATAGTACTAGTGCTGCCTAATAGCGCTTCCTGTAATTCAGCAGAATTAACCAAATACCAATCTAATGTATCTCGTTGTAGTGGCAGAAAAATGGTATCAGGCTCCAAACCCATAACTTGTACTACACGTTGACGTCCTTTCTTGATAAGTAGACTCAATAGCTCAATTTTTTGCCATATAGTCTTTTGTTGTTGTAGTGGAGGCATAACCCATTCCAGCACCCATTGTTCCCCCGTTCTCTTGAGATGCTGGACCAATGCACCCATAAAATGAGTGGGGCCCAGCCATATGGCTAAGTCAACAGGAAGATCTAAAGTTCTCCAGCGAACCTGGCCCTGTAAAATGCACTCAGCAATGAGTTGAATTACCTGCTGCTGTTGAGGGGAAACAGTCACTTGTTGTGTGGGGTCAGTCCCTTTCAGCAAAGGACGTAATTGATCAATTAGTTCATTAGGAATTCCAACTATAGGCCTGAGCCACTGTAAATCCCCTAACAGTTTTTGTGCATCATGTAATGTAGTAATGTTGTGATGAAATTGCAGCTTTTGGGGAGTAACTGTCTGTTCTGTCAAAATCCATCCTAAATACTTCCATGGAGAAGATCGCTGGATTTTTTCAGGGGCTACAATCAGAGCTTGTTTAGCAAGAGTCTGTTGAATTTGGTGAATTTGTAAATCCGCAAAGGGCTGAGGTTGTGCAAACAAAAGGTCATCCATGTAACGATAAATGATAACTTGAGGCCTCTGCTGCCTTAGAGGTTGTAGGGCAGAATTAACAAAAAGTTGACACAAGGTGGGGCTGTTGCGCATGCCTTGAGGTAACACAGTCCATTCAAACCTTTGATCGGGGTGCTGACGATTTACAGCTGGTAACGTAAAAGCAAACCTAGGTGTATCTTGAGGATGCAATGCTATAGTGAAAAAACAGTCTTTTAAGTCCACTATTAACAAAGGCCAATGTTGAGGCAACATAGCTGGGTTAGGCAAACCTGGTTGAAGAGCTCCCATAGGTTCCATTTGGGCATTCACTGCACGAAGGTCATGAAGCAGTCGATATTTTCCAGATTTTTTCTTTATAACAAATATAGGGGTGTTCCATGGGCTGGTAGACGGTTTCAGGTGACCTTGTTGAAGTTGCTCTTGTACTAAGGCATGTGCATGTTGTAAGCTTTCCCCTTTCAATGGCCACTGCTTAACCCACACCGGAGTGTTTGTATTCCAGGTGAGAGGAATGGGGAAAGTCCAAGCAGCAGCCATTATCCCAAAGGGTGATCATTGGTGAGAACAATACCAAGTTGTGCCAACACATCTCGTCCAATTAAACACTGTACTGTAGGTGGAAGTGGTGTAATTGAAAAGGATGCTTGTGCATATTTCCCATCAATGACTACAGTGAGCGTCGGTGTTCGACTAGCTAGAGTCATTCCTCCTACTCCAGTCACTGTTGTGGCAGCTGCCTGCAGAGGCCAATCATGAGGCCATTCACTTGGAGCAATAATGCTGGTATCTGCTCCAGTGTCCAATAATCCCATAAGTTTTTTAGTCTGTCCATTGAGGCAGAGCTCAACTGCCCTCCGAGGTCGTGTAGAAAGATCTATGGTTAATAATGTTAGTCCTCCTGTAGAGCCAAAACCCCCTTGATTTCTTGCATCATGTCGCATAGGAGAAATATCTTTCGCCAATTGAGGAAGGGGTATTAATTGTGCTAGTCTTTGTCCCTTTTTTATCTGCGGGGGGGGTATTGAGTATAAGCCATAATCATAATTTCCCCACAATAATCTGCATCAATGACACCAGGTAAAACAAACAATCCCAGCATAGTCGTGGAAGAGCGCCCCAGCAAAAGTCCACCTACTGGTTGTCCATTGATTATAATAGGTCCTATAAGTCCCGTGGGGATCTTGAGAGGATTTGTGGTCATTATAGTGACATCTACTGCGGCTGCCACGTCCATGCCGAGGCTCCCGCTGGTGGCTGGTCGCAGTTGTTTGTTGGCATTGCAGCCGCTACTTGTGTCCCGGCGCGGCGACTGTTCGCGCTGCTCCTCAAGTTTCCCGACCTCCGTCGACAGGCGCTGGTGTTATGTGTGTCAACGCGGCATTTTGCACACCAAACCCCTGCAGCATTACACTCTCTTCGGATATGTCCGCTACTGCCGCAACGAAAACATTTCATGCGAGCACCAGAAGGTGGGGTGCGAGGACCAGTGCTAGCCGTTGCTACTTGAAGAGGAGCAAGAGCTGCCATTACCTGCGTCTGAGAGGCTTTTGCCTGCTCTTGTAATCCGAGCCCTAATTGTTTTATAGCATCAACTAAAAATGCCTGCGTTCCTGATGGCACAGTTGCTGCCTTTTCTAATAAATCAGCTATTGACCAATCCCCTGCCATAGTATTTATTATTGATCTAGTGTGTGAATTGCTATTTTGTAAAACACACTGTTTCAATAATGCCCCTTTCATGTAATCCTGAACACCTGCTCTATCTATGGCTTCTGCTACCTTGTCTACAAAGGACCCCAAGGTTTCCTCACGACCCTGCTTGATTCCCATATATATGGGTAATCCCCCCGGAGCTTTAACCTTATCGATGGCCCTTCTTGCTACTGCCATAGCCTCTCGACACTTGTCTGGTCCCATAAGGGCTTGAGCCTCCATTCTTTGTTAGGGTCCCAGCCCTAACAATTCATCTAACGTTATACCTTGTAGTGGATCACCTTGTCCCCTTTGCACAGCCGCTGAGGCTTGTGCTTCTGCCTGCCAATGTGCAGTAAATAACAAATGTTGATGTTGCGTAAAAATGAGTCGGGCTATCCCTTTTATATCTGCTGGCAACAAAACATGAGCATTAAAAAGATACTCTAACATTTGTTTTGCAGGCTCACTAGTAACCCCATATTGCCCAACCGTAGAGCGCAGCTGCGCTAACATTTTCCAATCTAAAACTGTAACTGTTGCCTGCAAACCTCCTGCTGGATTTGGCGTAAAAGTAACTGGAAAAGCCAAACAATCAGAGGCAGCCTCCAACATATCTTTATCACCCTGCTCAGCGCCTTGCCGCGCCAAGGCTGCCCACACCTCGCGGCGTTCCCTTGCCATAGTCCCCGCAAGGTCAGATTCTGCCCCAGGGATAGGCTCCTGGCTATCTGGGAACATGGCCACCTGAGGCAATACGGGGGCAGCATTCCCGGGGCTGCGTGGAGGCTCCCTTATGTTGTTGGCTCCTTGTCTAGATTCTACTTCTGCCAGAGGAGGTGCAGAGGCTGGTAAATGTATGGTAGTGAACACGGGAGGATTAGGGGTACTAGTGCCTAAGAAGGGATTATAATCTTTATTCTTTTCCTGAGCTGACACTACTTCTCGAGCTGCCCTTTTTTCTGCCTGACATAACAACAACTCATTATGTACCACCCTCCATAGTTTGCTCATTTTCTTGGCTGTCTTATCATCATCTAATGTGAGCTCCCATAGCTTATCCCCAAATCGTCTCCATTCTACTAACTCATGAACAGTATGAGGGTTAATAAAAAACCCTTGAGAATAACCATATTCTAACAGTTCAGGTAACTCTTTTCCTAAATTTAATCCCTTAATCTGGCGTTTCTGCAAGAACGCCATAAATAAATCATATGCTGCTTGCCTGTCCATAATTACGTCAGCGCTGTTGCAGCTTCTCCAGGTCTCGGTAGCACGTATCGGCTAAGCCCACCTCTGTGGTCGCTCAGGGCACGGAGCACTCCTAGGTTCTGTTGCTCTTAAGCCGTCCTTCTGCTTGCAGGACCCGAACCCTACGTTGTTCCCAGTCGTGGATCACGTCGGAATGGTCACCATTTGTCGGAAAACAACGGGAGACAAGCCACATCCGATGATGATCAACAAGTCTCAGCTTTATTTAGATTAATAGCAAATATATAGTGTCAATAATTAGTTCATACATATTACAAAACTATAGCTCATGATTGGCTTATGATATTTTGACGCATGTTCTTTCTGTAATCAGCCTTGCAGTTACAATTTTCTTAATCTAGCATTTTCAGTTCCTTAGCCTAGCATTTTTCAGCATTTTTGTACTAACAACACCTTTGTTGTTGTATCATTCTAGTGCTCAAGGATATTATATCCTTGTTAATCATCACGTACACCACATAGACATAGTTACATTCCAACCGACTTAACAGTATCATGGCCCTTGCTGTGCAGCCATGCATCAGAAAAATTCTCCACAGAAAGATTCTCCACAGATCCGTCCAGCACCTTGTGGAACAGCAGGACGTGGAACACAGTGGGGATGTGTCACCAGCAGTGACACCCACTTCAGCAGGGGCAGAGAGTGGTGCACACGAGAGACTCAGCCCCTCAGCTGATGAGCTGCTCTTCTTGAATGCAGCTGAGCACATGCACACTGAGGTGGTTAAGGAGGCCGTGCTTGTGGCCCGGAGACCCTTGGAGGAGCCAGAAGATCCCTGCGAGCAGAAACAAAGTGGAGATGAAGAGATGGGAGCAAAAGCCAGAGCAGCAGAGGCAGAGAGCCCTGCCTATGTCCCACACAGCCCCAGAGCCGATGGCCTGGTTCTCCTGGACACAGCCCAGTCCATGCCAGCCTCAGCAGAAGGGACAGAGAGCCCAGGACATACTGGGCACAGTCAAACTGCTGACGCTCCGCTATTCCTGCACCACAGGGACTTCCTCCAGACTGAGGGGCTTAAGAGGGCTGTGCTGATGGTCCAGGAACCATTGGAATAGCCAAAAGAAGCGCAGAAGCAGGAAGGAAGCATGCAGGAGGCAGGAGCAGGCAGAGACAGAGAGCCTGGCACATGCCCCACACAGCCCCACAGTCCATGACCCACCTCTGCTGGAAACAGCAGAGGATGACAGGAGGGGCTTTCCCCTCTTTTTTGTGTCTTCTTCTTTTGTAGGGTTTGAATGGATAAAACCCAATCTATCTATCCCCCTATACATGTACCTATAGATCCATTTATATAGACACCTCTATTTATATAGACACCAATATGTACACATATGTATATCTTTATAAATACATACACATATATTCCTCTATCTATATCCATGTCTATATCTGTATCCACATGTGCAATGCACCCCTAGGAGTTAGTTACTCACACCTCACTCAGAAATGTGTTTCTTCCCTCTCCCTTACCTGGCAAAGGCAGTTCCCATCTCCCTCCTACTCAAATGTGCTTTTCTTTGATATTCCACCACACAAAAATCAGACGAGAATGGAAACATGAACACCACCAACCCAGTATTTTAAAAGCACTGAGATGGTTTCTTTCATTAATAAATACCATTACCTTCTTGGTCTTGATTTGTGTTGGGTCTTTTTTTTGGCTTCTTTGTTGGTTTGATGGTTGATTTGATGGTGTGGGCTTCTTTTTCCTCTGCAGTGCCTTAGCATCAAAGAGGAGATTTCCTGGCTTTGGGCCACCTCTGTAAGAACCCCATCTGGATTAGCTGGACACCAAGTTTAGAAACAATTTCAACCTACAGAAAATTCCATCTGGAATCACCATGGCATTAAACTAGGAAGATATGTAAACAATGAATTCAGCCTCACTGTTACATTTCTTGGAGGCTGGGGAAGGAAACTTAACCAAAGACATGACAGGTTTCAAGGCTCAGACTCTCTGATGCTGAAATAACCCCACAATAAATGGTCCTTTGGAAGATGTTTCATTTTTGAAAGCCATACCTAGAGATGGTAGTAAGAGCGTGGATAGGAAGGTAGTGCAGAGAACACTGGAAGAGCATTTAGCTAAACAGATGTCAGAATCCAATGCTCTCTCAGCACATTCTATGAAGCATTCCACACATGGAAGGTGCCAGCACTAATATCAACTTGACTCATTTGAAGGTGGTTGATACTACATGGGATTTCTGATTTTACATAATGGTCCAAAAAAGCACAATCAAAATAGAAACAACTGTTAGCAAAATACAGCAATTGCAAGACCCAGTTGAGATACCAGTGGGACTCCCATGACTTTTCTCTGTAGCCTACTCAGCAGCACAACTCCGAGGCACTTCTGTCTCTGGGAAGACAGGCCAGCTGAAGCAATGGTTGAAAGCAGCTGAAGGCCTTTGCTCTCTTGCAAAGTCTTTCCTAGTTTTCTGGATTTGATGCTCTGCATTCAGCTGAGTCACACATTCCCTCCTCCTGTGCTGGGCTGGCTAATGAGCGAGACACTTATGCTCATTTAATGACCTCAGTGGGAATCCTTTACACCACTGATCCCCTCAGCTGCAGTAGAGAGAGTTGATGTTACACTCAGGAAATCTGACTTAGTGCTCCTGACTTAGTGGAGCAATACAAAAAATGTAACACATAAGACAACACAGATCTAAGTTAGACAAAATCCTTCCCTTGAAATCAAGGTCAGGTTTTGGTCCATTTTCTTTTCAGATAAAATGAGGGATTTTTTTGTTTTGCAACAGCTGAGTTGCCTCAGCCTGCATTTTCACTGAGCTTAAAGATCATCTCTTGAGCATGCCACTCATGGGAGCCTAGCACATGAAAAATGTTATAAACTACTCAAAATCCGGGTGGGAATCATCTCTCAAACTGAGACAGCCTAGAAGTGCTTGCAATGTGGAATGAGCTCCAGCCTGAGCTCCCACCTGATCCAGCACCACGAGATCCAAACTAAGGGACATCGCTGCTGGTGCTTGGAATGTGAGAAGAGCTTCAGCAAGAACTCGCAGCGCATCAACGACCACAGGATCCACAGCGGGGAGAGGCCCTGTGAGTGTGGGCAGTGTGGGAAGGGCTTCTCCCAGAGCTCTCACTCGACCCGACACCAACGGAGGCACCGCTAAGGGAAGCGCTGCGAGTGCCCCGAGAGCGGGAAGAGCTTCGTGCGCTGCTCCAGCTCCATCCCCCGTGGGAGGATCGGCCTTGGATGATCCCCAGTGAGCCCCGTTGGGCAGAGCCCTGCTGATCCGTGCTCCTGCTGATCCCCGCTGGCTGTGGGGAAGGTGTTGGAGACATTTCTTGCCCTTCTCCCCATGCTGCTGTGATTTGGTTGGTAATAAATTCCCTCCCTGTGCCCAGGCTGGCTCTGCTGTGGCCGCGCCGCTGCTCGGGGCGGGATCTGTCCCGATCCTTCTCTCCACTCCCGGGCCTCTCCTCAGCCCATCAGAGAAGGCACTAAAATAATTGAGCCCATCAGAGCGCAGGGCGCTGATGACTCCCCAGGTGCCAGCCAGCCCCACAGCGCCCCGAGCTCCTCAGCCGGACTCCCCTGGGGCTGCAAAGTCGGGGCTGCCCCGGAGCTCTTGGCTACTCTGGGCTGCTGCGGGCACCCCCGCACCTGTGTCCTGCACACACAGGGCTGTTCCAGGAGATGCTGAAGTGCGGCTGGCACTGCATGAACGGCACCGAGCGGGGGAGGGTCGTGGCCAGGAACAGCGACAACCGGGAGCAGCTCCTGCCCTTGGGCAGCGATGTGGGGCTGTAGGTGGGGGACACCTCCTGTGGGGAGAAGTTGCCAGGTCCTGGAACAGCGACCCGCGATGGAGGGAGTACAGACGGGCTGCGGCGGACAGGCACTGCCGGCACAACTACGAGTTGTCCAGCCCGTTCCTCGTGGAGCGCGGAGGTGAGCGTGGGGCAGAGCGTGTCCCGTGGGGCCCTGCCCTGGCAATGACCCTGGAGCTCCTCAAAACCTGCCTGGGAATCAGCCCAGAGCCCTCAGCCCTCCTTGTGTCCATCCGCGGGGCCTGCTGCTCCTCTCAGAGACACCCGTGGCTCTCCCAGTCCATCCCAGTCCGTCCCAGTCTCTCCCAGTTCTCCCCCGCGTGTCCGTCCCGGCCGTGCGTGGAGCTGACGCCGCTCAGCCAATGAGAGCGCGTCTCTGTGATGACTCATCAGTTGCCAGGCAGACCCGCAGCGCCGAGTGCCCCGCGTTGGATTCGGCCTCCCAGTGCCGCGCGCTTCATTCCCAGTTCCTCCCAGTCCCTCCCACTTCCTCTCAGCCCAGTCCTAGTCCATTCCCAGTTCATTCCCAGAGCCCCGCCCTCTCTCTCGGTACCCCCGATCCTCTCCCATTTCTCCCACCCACTTCCTCCCAGCCCATTCCCAGCCCCTTCCAGTCCATTCCCAGTCCATTCCCAGCCCCTCTCAATGCCACACCACCCCTCCCCTCTCTCTCCCAGTTCCCCCCAGCGTTTCCATCTCGCTGCTGCCCTCCAGCTCCCAGCCCGGCCCCGGCCGCCTGCTCTGCTCCCTGATGGATTTCTACCCTGCCCACATCCAGCTGAGCTGCTTCCAGGGCCAGCAGCAGCTCTCGGGGCACGGGGTGGCACCGCCGTGGTCCCCAACGGGGACTGGAGCCAGCAGCTCCTGGTGCTGCTGGAAACCTCCCCGCGGCGCGGGGTCACCTCCAGCTGCCAGGTGGAGCACGTCAGCCTGGAGCAGCCCCTGAGCCGGCACTGGGGCACGGGGGAGGCACTGGGGGGGAACTGGGAGAGGCACTGGGATGTGCTGGGAGGAACTGGGAGGAAGCTGGAGAGAGCCTGGTTTCAGCTAGGGGAGGAGATATGGTGTCTGGAAGGGCTGAGAAGGAGTTTGGAGGATGCTGGGGAGGGTGGGATGGGGTTCTGGGGGTGCTGGTGGGCACTGGGAGGGAGTTTGGGGGTGCTGGGTGTAACTGGGAGGGATTGGAGTGAGCCTGGAGGTGCTGGAAGGAGATCGGGGATTGGAAAGCAGGGATTGGGATGAGGTTGGTTGTGCTGGGAAGAGACTGGGAGGAGTCTTGGTGAGCCGTGGTGGGGCTGGGAAGGGACTGGGAGAGGGTTTGGGGGTCCTGGGGAGGTGGGGGGCAATTGAGGAGGTTGTGGGATCCTGAGAGGGACAGGAGGGGCTTTGGTGGGTCCTGGGGAGGCCGGGAAGGGATTGGAAGGAGGTTTCAGGTGGTCCTGGGGCAGCTTGGGGAGACTGGGAGAGAGCTTGGAGGGGCTTGGGGTGTCTGTGAGAGGTTTTGGGGGGCCCTGAGCCCTGCAGACCCCCAGAGATGCTGCTGGATGCCGCCTGCAGCAAGATGCTGATGGGGATTGGGGGCTTTGTGCTGGACTTTGTCTTCCTGCTGCTGGGGCTCAGCTTCTACCTGTGCAAGAAGGTGAGGGGGGGGTCCTGGGGGTCGTGTCCCCCCTCCCCCAGAGCGTGTGTGCTCCCCCAGGGCCCCCCAGCCCGGTGTCACCCCCTTTTCTCTGCCCACAGAGCTCTTGAGCTGGCAGCGGTCGCAGCCCCTCCGTGTGGCCTCGGGCCTGGCCGGGACCCCCTGCTCCGTCCCCGAGATGATTTTGGGGGGATCGTGTGTCCCCCCAGCCCTGCTGTCACTCTGTCCCCGTCCAGCTGCTCCCAGTGTTCCCAACAAAGCTTCCCAGTTCACCCCAGTCCTGTTCACTGGGGGCAGTGGAGAGGGACTTGGGGGGACCCTGCAGGGGGACCATGATTCGGGAGGGGACAGAACAGGGCCCAGGATGGATTGGGAATGGGGACCCCCGTGTGTCCCCCTTGTGTCCCCCTGCTCTGGGGACTCCTTGGGAGGCACCTGAACCCCAGCACAGCACCCAGCCAACACCAAAAGGCACCTGGGCACCCTGAAGCTGCCAGGGGAATTTGGGGAGGGGGCGCATAGAGGGTGCCCAAGCCAGGCCCAGAGTCCAGCACTGCCCCAGCACCATCTTGGGGATTAGAAAGGAGGAGGAGTGGGACCCTTCCCAAAGCAATTTGGGGGTTCTAGCCCCCTCTTCTTCCCTGCTCTTCCACCCCTTCCCCTCTGCCCCCCAATCCACCAGCCCTGTCCATCATGCTTGGTTTTGGAGGTTCCAGGCCCCTCCTGCTCAGTCTGAGGTCCCATCCCCCTTTCCCTCAATTCAGGCACCTCCTGACAGCTTTTTCCTGGGAGGAGCCCTGAGTTTGGGATTTTTGGGGTGCAGTTCTGGAGGGGGACAGCTCTGTTTGGCTTTCCCCTCCCTGCTGTGGCCTCTCAGCTGCCCCCAATACCCTGGGGCTGCTGGGATTTCCCTCCTGGGGACAAGGACCTTCATTCCCTTCCAGGAGCCCAATGCCCAGCTGGGGGTCCAGCTCAGGGGGTCCTTGAGCAGCTGCCCCACAACCTCTGCCAGGGTCTTCCAGCTCTGGGCTCCCCAAAGCCCTCAGCAAGCCCCAAGTCCCTCCCAGGAACCCTCAACTCCCTCAAACCCAGCATCCCCCACAGCCCCTGCAAGTTCCCCCCATGGCACCGGCCATGGCCATGTCCCCACATGTCACTGGCCATGTCCCACCATGTCCTCACCCATGGCTGTCTCCCCACCACAAATCCATCCCTGTCATTGTCCCCCACATCTCCAGCTGTGCCCATCTCCCCTCATGTCCCCATGAATGGCCACATCCCTGTCCATGTCCATGTGTCCCCATGTCACTCTCCATGTCTATGTCCCACCATGTCTATGTCCCCCATGTCCTCACCCATGTCCCACTTCAATGTCTTTATTTTTACCCCAGTGTTAGATATTTTAAAGAGATGAAGAGAAATGAAAAACAAATCAAGGTCAAACAAAAAGCATTGTTGTGTCTGTGCCAGCTGAGGATCCATGTGTTTGGCTGGGAGGGAAGAACCTTTTTTGGAGGGGTTTCCACCGCACTGTCTCCAAAATCTTGGTTCCTGCACTTGATCTTCACTATTTGGCTGTGCAAGACACACTTGGGCAGTAGGAAATCAAAATCGTGGAATCCCGGAGATTGGAAAAGATCTCCTAGACCATGAAGTATTCCGTGATGCCCCCAGATGATAGGATTGAACGCAAAAGATTTCCTGGGGTTGAAAGTCAAAAAATCTGTTCTGCCCAAGGAATTCCCAATGTCGGTCTGTGTCCCAATGGATGTTCCTGCCCCTGTGTTCATCCAGGTGCCCACGGGGAGCCAGGAAGATGTGGAGCATCCCAGCCAGGGGTCTTCCCAACATGGATCACCAGGACCACGATCACCAGGGGTCTGCCCAAAGGGGTGAGTGGGGATCATCCAACACTGATTCTCCCATGGGGGATGGAGCTGGAGCAGCGCACGAAGCTCTTCCCGCTCTCGGGGCACTCGCAGCGCTTCCCTCAGGGGTGCATCCGTTGGTGTCGGGTCAAGTGAGAAGCCCTGGAGAAGCTCTTCCCACACTCAGGACACTCGTAGGGCCTCTCCCCATTGTGGATGCGCTGGTGGACAGTGAGGTGTGAGTTGCGCTTGAAGCCCTTCCCACAGTCGGGGCAGCGGAAGGGCCTCTCCTCTCTGTGAAACCGCTGATGCACGAGGAGATCAGAGCTGGTCTGAAACCTCTTCCCACACTCAGGACACTCGTAGGGCCTCTCCCCAGTGTGGATGCGCTGGTGTTTCCTCAGGTTGGAGCTACGTCCAAAGCTCTTCCCACATTGCAAGCAGCTGTAGAGCCCTTCCCCAGTGTGGAACCTCTGGTGCTGGATCAAGGCAGAACGACCTCTGAAGCTCTTCCCACACTCCCCACACTCATAGGGCTTCTCCCCAGTGTGGATCACCTGGTGTAACATCAGGCTGCAGAGCTGGCGGAAGCTCTTTCCACACTCCCCACACTCATAGGGCCGTTCCCCTGTGTGGATCATCTTGTGCCGGTTTAGACTGGAGCTCTGGCTGAAGCTCTTCCCACACTCCCCACACTCATAGGGCCGTTCCCCAGTGTGGATCACCTGGTGCTCAATCAGACTGGATCTCCAGCTGAAACCCTTCCCACATTCCAAGCACTTGTGGGGCTTCTCCCCTCCATGAGGCTTCTCCACCAGCTCGGAGCTCTGGCTGGATCTCCGGCTGCCCTCCTGGCACAGGGGGGGTCTTTGCTCCTCGCAGCTCCCTGCACTGGGTTTGCAGCCCCTCCTCGTGCGGCATCTCCGGGGCTTTTCCTCCTCCTCCATCCGGCCACTCCTTGGGAATGAAAAATCCTGGTTTGGGGAGAAAACAAGAAGAGAGCACCTTAGGCTGGGGGTTCTCCCTTGCACAAGTTCATCTCAGGAACGCATTGGCAATGTAAGAACTGCCACATTGGTCTGTAAGTGTTGAGAGCTTATCAGAGCAGTGGCTCGCAGAAAAGGGACATGACATGATTAAACTAGTAAGAATTTAGGCCTCAAGGATATGCTATCCTTGAAGGAAGGCTTATGTGAAGAACAGGATGTAAGCCGGATGTGAAATTAGTCAAATATGGGGAAACTAAAGATATGATGTACTGACTTTAACTGTTTTGCAATTATTGAGGTCGATGCTAAGTAATGCTTGCGTTAATTAGTTATGTCCAATGATGAGCTTGGCTTTTGCAATATGTATGAGCTAATTATGAAAAGTATAAAAATGTAATGCAACCTTAATAAAGTGAGATCTGCTGACCATGACAGCATGAGGCATTTCTCCCGCGGCTCCGGTAACCCGACCCCGACATCTGGCGCCCGAACAGGCTTCTCCCCCTCCCTCCTCAGAGCTGCGTTGGGCTCGGGTCCTCTGCGACGGTGATTTTTTCACCCGGGGTGAGCACAAAGGTGTGCCCTGCTGACACGCGCTGCCGACGCCTGGAGGGTTGCGACGGTACCGGTAAGCATGGACAGGCAAGCAGCGTATGATCTCTTCGCTTCCCTTTTAAAAAGGCGGGGTGTGAAGGGTCTTGATTTAGATAAGGATCTTCCTTCTCTCCTGGGGCATGCTGCCTCTTATGGGTTCTTTGCTAACCCTCATGCTGTGCATGAATTAGCAGAATGGCGTAAATATGGGGACAAGTTGTGGGAATTAGTTTTAGATGATGATAAATCTGCTAAGAAAATGAGCAAGTTTTGGAAGATTGTACAGAATGAACTGCTTAAATGTGAGGCTGAGAAGCAGGCGGTTGTAGCTGCTAAGGAAGCACAGGGGAAAAATAAGATTTATTATGGTCACCCTTCTGATCCTAATCCCCCGGGGGTGGCTTTTGTTGACTTGCCCCCACCGCAGCCGCCGCCGACGGCCCCGCCACTGCCCTCTAATGCCGACCCCCTGTCTCCCACGCCTCCTGACCCCCCCGCCACGGAGCCGTTCCCCGGAGCCCTTTCGGACCTCGCGGAGGCTATGGCACAGGGCAGGAGAGAGACATGGGCAGCTCTAGCACGGCAGGGGTGGCAAAGGGAAGACCCTGAGCTTGCGGCGGCTGCCCAAGAACAGATTGATACTTGCGCTTTTCCTGTTATTTTTCAACCTAATCCGCAAGGGGGCCAAAGAGCTGAGCTTGTAAATCTTGACTGGAAGCTGCTTTCTCAGCTTAGAGCTACTGTAGCCAGCTACGGAGTCACGAGTGAGCCTGCTAAACAAATGTTAGAGTTTTTGTTTAATGCCAACCTCCTTTTGCCATCGGACATTAGAGGGATCTCTAAACTTATTTATACGCCACATCAGCGGCTACTATTTGAGGCTCGCTGGCGAGAAGAGGCAGCCATGAGTGCTGCCTTGCCGCGACCTCAGGGTGATCCCTTGACAGGACTTACAATGGATGAACTTATGGGGCAAGGACCATTTCATCGAATCGAGGCACAGGTAGCTTTAGGACAGGAGAAGTTAAGAGAGGCTATGGCAGTAGCAAGAAGAGCGATGGGCAAAATCAGAGCTCCAGGCGGTACCCCCATATATATGGGAATCAAACAAGGTAGAGATGAACCCCTAGGATCTTTTGTTGATAAAATAATTGAAGCATTAAGCAAGGCAGGCATTGCTGATCATATGCAGGATGCTTTAGTTAAGCAATGTATTTTACAAAATGGGAATGCTAATACCCGTTCCCTTATAGCTGCAGCCCCAGGTCATTGGAATGTGCAGGATTTGTTAGACAAAGCTGAATCCATGCCTTCAGGCACTCAAGTTTTTATGGTAGAAGCTCTTCAGAAAATAGGGGAGGGACTGCAGCAACAAGCGCAGGCTTTTAGGGAGCAAACCGCCTCAGCACATACTCAGGTTTTAGCTGCCCTCGCACCCCTCCAAGCGGCAACGGCACATCAGCGCTCTAATACAGGAGGAAGAATGAAATGTTTTCGCTGCGGAAAATTGGGGCATATCCGTCGTGAGTGCAACGCTACCGGTATCTGGTGCGAGAAATGCCGCTCTAACACCCATAACAGCGCCGCCTGTGCCCGGTCCGGATCGGGAAACTGCAAAACCAGCGCGAAGTTGGGCCGCGCCAAGACACAAGTAGCTCCAGCTGCTCTGCCGACAACCAGCTCCTGCCAGCAACCTCCGGCAGCCTCGGATTGGACCTGGCAGCAGCAGTAACTGTTACCTTGTTCAACAACAGCCCGCATGTCGTTTCTACCGGAGTTTTTGGCCCCATTATTGTTAATGGACAGCCTACAGGAGGACTTATTTTAGGTCGCTCATCGGGATCAGTGCTAGGCCTGTTTATTGAACCAGGAGTTGTAGACGCTGACTCCGAAGGAGAAATTTTTGTTATTGCCAGTACTCCTTATCCACCAATGAAAATTCTAAAGGGTCAGAAGATTGCTCAATTTGTACCTCTGCCACAATTGACTGCGAACATTTTGCCACGATCCAAGGAGCCACGCGGTACCGGATGCCTTGGCTCCTCAGGAGCCATTACTCTTCCCGTTATAGACTTAAAATTCAACTGCAAGCCCCATGGAAATATTTGGGATGGACCATCACGCAAAAACAAGTGCGCCCACAAAAACTTACCATTCAGACTGAACCGACTACCCTACATGAAGCGCAGCAATTGTTAGGGGATTTACAGTGGCTCAAGCCCGTAGCAGGCATCCCAAATACACTTTTAGAGGAACTGCGTCCCCTGCTAAAAGGTACTAACCCGTCTACTCATATTACACTGACACCTCAACAGAAAACTGCGCTTCAAAACATTTTATGGTGTGTTGCCAACGGTTTCGTTACACGCTATAACCCCTCCAGCCCCATTTCTTTAACAATCTGGAATAGCAAAAATCATTTGCTAGGGGCGATCACGCAGGAAAAGAAAACGGGGGAGAGCGCAGAAAAGGGGAAAGACTTAGGAACAATAGAATGGTTAAGCCCTCCTTTGCAGCAAAGAAAAACAATAACACAAAAAATTGAAAAATTAGCTGGCTTAATTGTCAAAGGCCGTCTTCGAGCAATCGAACTTAGTGGGAAAGAGCCCGACGCAATACAACTACCAATGGAAAAAGCATCTTTGGACTGGTTCTTGCTTAACTCTAATAACCTTGCTGAAGCATTATTGCAATCACCCAGTTTGATTACTACAGGCCCCCTCAAACCAAAATTGTTGCATTGGTTCGGAGAATGGCAGCTGATAACTAAGCCGTTAAGAGAAGATCACCCCATTCCTGGAGCAACTACAGTGTTTACTGATGCCGGGAAGCGTTCCCGCCGAGCAGCGGCGACATGGAATGAAAATGGACAATGGCACGATCACATTATCCTGGCAACACCACAAGATAACCTTCAAACATTGGAACTCCTAGCTGTCCTATGGGTGTTCCAAACCTTTTGGGGACCCGTTAATGTTGTTTCTGATTCTCTTTATGTGGTTGGAGTTGCTTCCAGGATTGAAGACGCTAGCCTAAAGGAAGTAAATAATCCTCGATTGGGTGAACTGTTCGTACAGCTCCAACAAACTTTACAAATGAGAGAATGTCCGTATGCTATTATGCATGTCAGAAGCCACAAATGGACAGAAGGTTTAGGAGAAGGGAACGCTCGAGCTGACCGATTAGTGGCTATTAGTCAGCAAACTGTTTTGCCCCGCACCTTACAAGCCAAAGAGAGCCATAATATTTTTCATCAGAATGCAAAAGGGCTAGCACGAGAATTCAATATTTCAGTTAATGAAGCAAGGGCAATTATTAGAACATGTTCTGTGTGCAGCCATCATAACGGAGGGGTGGGATTAGGATTAGGGGTAAATCCGAAAGGATTGTCTCCAAATGAACTATGGCAAATGGATGTCACGCATGTTCCTGCTTTTGGGAGGCTTAAGTATGTGCATGTCACCATCGATACATTTAGTCACTATTTGTGGGCTACAGCACAAACAGGGGAACAAGCCAAACATGTTGAAAAGCACCTTAACAGCTGTATTGCAGTAATGGGTGTACCTCAGAACATTAAAACAGATAATGGGTCGGCATACTGTAGCCAGCGCATACAACAATACATGCAGTTTTGGAATATTAAGCACACACGGGGAATCCCGCATGTATCCACGGGACAGGCCGTAGTAGAGAGGGCTAACGGGACCTTGAAACGCTATTTGCTCAAATTCTCAGACATTACAGAGCCAAAAGAGAAGTTATTGAGATGCTTATTTGTGTTAAACCATTTGTGTCTTTTTGGAGATAGGACAGTCCCTCCTGTTATTACCCACTTCCAGACAGCGTCCCCTCCCACACCGCCTATTTTTGTCCAGTATAGGGACCCAAAAACAGGAATATGGCAGGGCCCCGCACAAGTGCTTTACTGGGGCCGAGGATATGTTTGTGTTTCGTCCCCAACAGGTCCCGCCTGGATTCCTGCTAGATGGACGCGAGCTGCAATAAATGAACAGCCCCGAAGGGAGGAGGCTTCATCGCTTAAGAAAGACGCTCCAACCACTGCTGATACAGGCTGACAGCCTGCCGGGACTGACTGGGACTCAGTTCGTGATTAACTCTGGAGAGGACATGCAGTTTGGACTTCTTCCAGCTTTAAATGCTTGTTTACTTTTAGGACCATGCATTTTCCAATGTATACAACGCATGATGATGTCAATGGTAGAGAATGTAAAAATGTCGATGTTTGCCATAAAAGAAAACGGGGGAAGTGTTGAGAGCTTATCAGAGCAGTGGCTCGCAGAAAAGGGACATGACATGATTAAACTAGTAAGAATTTAGGCCTCAAGGATATGCTATCCTTGAAGGAAGGCTTATGTGAAGAACAGGATGTAAGCCGGATGTGAAATTAGTCAAATATGGGGAAACTAAAGATATGATGTATTGACTTTAACTGTTTTGCAATTATTGAGGTCGATGCTAAGTAATGCTTGCGTTAATTAGTTATGTCCAATGATGAGCTTGGCTTTTGCAATATGTATGCGCTAATTATGAAAAGTATAAAAACGTAATGCAACCTTAATAAAGTGAGATCTGCTGACCATGACAGCATGAGGCATTTCTCCCGCGGCTCCGGTAACCCGACCCTGACATGTAAGAACCTCCAAAAGAAGATTCATCCCAAAAGTCCTCCAAACATCAAGACAAAGATGAAAAACTCCCCAAACATCAAGACTCAGCCAAAACCTCTTCTAAAAGATTCAGGCCCTTGCAAAAAAACAAAGCATCAACATTTAGCTCAATCAAGCTCAGAAACACCAAGATTCACTCCCATGAAAATCATGGATTCTCCTCCCTGGTCACCTGCTGCATGTGGGGAGGGAAACACTCCTGGGGCTGGGGGAAGGCTGCAGATACAGGGAGGGCTGGAACCTTGTGGTGCCTCCTCTTCCTGCTCCTCACACTCCTGTGTCCCTACTCTTCCTCACACTCCTCTTCCTCCCACTATTCCTCTTTCTCCTGCACAATCCCACCTTCTCCTCCCATGTGCATCAACATTTTGTTCTTCAACCCTGCTTCTCCTTCCCTTCTCCTCCTGCCCCCAGGCCCAGCACCCACTGCCGGCTCCCTCTTCCCCCCAAACCCACAGCATCCCACCGCAGGGGCAGGGATGGAGCTGGGGCAGGTCGGGCTGGGGCAGCGCTGGGCTCTCGGCCGCTCCCGCCCGCACTCGGTCCCCGCTGCAGCCGCTCCCGCCAGGACAGCGCGGGGGGGCCCGGCCTTGGCGCTCCCCCCTCCCACCTCCCCAAATTCCCCTCACGGCGGTGCCCCATGCTCGAGGGGGAATGTCCCGCAAACGGGGCACCCCCAGGAAAGGAAGAAGAGCAAAGTGTCTTTACAAACACACGCTGTCAATCTGCTTGGGGATAGGGCCAGGCACTTGTACATAAGGAAGGCACAGAAGAAGCCATCAGCTCCAGAAAATGTTATGAACTGACCACACAGACTGCTGCTCAGCCAGGGTCCGGCTAAATTACTGAACTTGGAGAAAAGCAAGGACTTCACAGAGCTGTGAATACCATTACCTGGGCAGAAGTGGGGTGCATATTAAGGGGGTGTCCTGGTTTGGGACAAATTTGGGAGAAAACCCCTGTAGAGGATCCCCCTAAGGAAGCAAGCCCAAGTGGCCCCTCCCTCCAACCGGTCCGGAAAAAAACAAAACCCTCTTTGGAGAAAAGTGGAAAAAACTATTTTACTAAACAAATGAAGTGCATACAAGTATAAAGAATGAATAGCATGAAACAATAAAACCTCTCCTTCTGAAGTGAGATGGCAAACTGAGAAAGTCCTTGCCGTTACTGAGGGAATCCTCGTTAGTTTCTTTTCCTCCGCTGACTAATATGCTTAAATTCAGCGGGTCGCCACGTCTGATCTGAGGTCGCAGGGTAGGACGAAAAAACCATAAACTGAACATACCCAGAACAAACTCCAGTATCTTTACAAGCTTCTTGTAAACCATAATCACCGAACCCAGCAAAATAACTATTCTAATTTGTGCATCCCTAGTGTAAAAGCTGTATGTTAGGGACAATATTGGAGCTATTTCTGGGTAAGAAAACAAACCTAGGGACCAGAAAGGTATTAAAACCTCAAAAAAGCCTAGGGAACAGAAATGCAGAAAAGACTCCATTCTAAGAGACATTAGGAATTCAAGAAGCAACATGGCCACTGACTGTTTAATCCCCACCCAAAGGACAACCAAAAAATACAGTTAATAATAATCAATACAAGTTTTTTCCACTCTCTCGTGCCCCGCAGTGGGCGCCAGTTTTTGAATGATCCCCCACCCAGTGCTTTCAGGGTGGTTTTTAGCAGTCCATTATATCTTTCTATTTTCCCTGAAGCTGGTGCATGATAGGGGATATGGTACACCCACTCAATGCCATGTTCTCTAGCCCAGTTGTTGATGAGGCTGTTCTTGAAATGAGTTCCATTGTCAGACTCAATCCTCTCAGGGGTACCATGTCTCCACAGGATTTGCTTTTCAAGGCCCAGGATGGTGTTCCGGGCAGTAGCATGGGGCACAGGGTAGGTCTCTAGCCATCCAGTGGTGGCTTCCACCATGGTCAGCACATAGCGCTTGCCTTGGCGGGTTTGGGGAAGGGTGATGTAGTCAATCTGCCAGGCTTCCCCGTACTTACACTTGGACCATCGCCCGCCATACCACAGGGGCTTCGCCCGCTTGGCCTGCTTGATGGCAGCACACGTCTCACAGTCGTGGATAACCTGAGAAATACTGTCCATGGTTACATCCACCCCTCGGTCTAGGGCCCACTTATAGGTGGCATCTCTACCCTGATGGCCTGAGGCATCATGGGCCCATCGAGCTAGGAACAACTCTCCCTTGTGTTGCCAATCTAAGTCTATCTTTGACACCTCTATCTTAGCAGCCTGATCTACCTGTTCATTGTTTCGGTGCTCCTCATTAGCCCGACTCTTGGGGACATGGGCATCTACATGACGGACTTTGACAGGTAGCTTCTCTACCCGAGTGGCAATGTCCTTCCACTCATCTGCAGCCCAGATTGGTTTTCCCCTACGCTGCCAGTTGGCCTTTTTCCACTTCTCCAGCCATCCCCACAGAGCATTGGCTACCATCCACGAATCAGTGTAGAGGCAGAGCTTTGGCCATTTCTCTCTTTCAGCAATGTCCAGAGCCAGTTGAACAGCTTTGAGCTCAGCGAGTTGGCTTGACCCACCTTCTCCTTCAGTGGCTTGTGCAACCTGTCGTGTCGGGCTCCATACGGCTGCTTTCCACTTCCGGTTCATCCCTACGATGCGGCAGGAACCGTCAGTGAAAAGCGCATAGCGTGTTTCTTCTGCTGGCAGTTGGTTGTATGGTGGAGCTTCTTCAGCACGTGTCACTTGTTCCTGCTCCTCTTCATCCATGAGACCAAAGTTTTCACCTTCCGGCCAGTTTGTAATTATCTCCAAAATCCCAGGGCGATTTGGGTTTCCAATGCGGGCACGCTGTCCGCAGAAGAATGTGGAGGAGTCAGGCAGTTTTTCTCAAAACAAACTCCGCGCTTCTCCTTGCTCTTAGAACCAGTCTTAAAGGCACAGGACTCAATATACAGCACAAACAGAACAGACGATTGGGGATACAGGCATCATAAAGTTACCCTAGGACAGGGGGGTATGTAGTAGGGGGATTGGGAAGTCTGTACCTCTCAAATACTTCAGCCAATGGGAAAAGGGAGAGAGAGATGTGACCAGGAAAATTAGGATGAAAAGGAGGCTGCATCCTCCAACAATTGGAGAGGCCCCATGGGAAATGTCCCATTGCCTCTCCCTTTTTTTAATGAATAAAATTACTTTTACAGGACTCCTCTGTCTTCTTTGTGGACACAAACCTCTGCTGATGTCAAGTTTTCCACACACCTTGGGGCTCCTCTGAATTCCTTCCACCCTCTGGGACAGCGGGCAGTGAGTGGAGCTGAAGGTGCCTCACCCAGTTTGGGTGATCGGCTCCCTTGGGTGGCGGCGGCACCGGGGATTGATTGGGTACCCAAGAGTGTCCAGGAGACAGACGAGTGACAGATCAGGGGGGCTGTGAAGAGTCACCAGGGAGAGAGCACTGAAAATCTCATCAGTGAGGACACTGGCATCTTCAGGGAGCAAACATGGCAGGGCACCCATGGAGGGTGGAAAAGGGAAAGCCAGGAGAGCGTCCTGACCAAAGGGATGATGATCCCAAAATATCTCTGAAGGGTCCCTTGGGAGAATGTTGAGGCAGTTTGCACATTCTCCCAGAGGTAATTGAAGGACATGGACACCCAGAGGGGCAATAAGGGAAGTCAAGAAGGGATTAAGACAACCGGGGATGGACGGTGTTGGTCTGCTGGGAAGGGTTAGGGTGAAGGCGAGTGTGCAGGAATACGGTTAAGGCAAGAAGCAGCAGGAGGAATCTCTGGGGTAGGAAAAAGGATGATGGAAAAGAGGAGGAAGAGAAAAATACTGAGGACTGGGATGTTTTGCAGGAGGGTCTTATCATCTAAATTTGCCAGCTGACCCAGATCCTTTGTATCCCCGGTTTCCAGGACAGGGAAACAAGGAGGTCAGGATTTCAGGGGGTTTCTCTGTGCTGGGGAGCAGCAGGAGCGGGCCCAGAGGTGCGGCACCGGGAGCACGGGCTGGGGGCCTGTGGGGAGCTGCGGGGCCGGGCCGGGGCTGTGGGGCAGCCGGGGCTCAGCGCCGGGCGCTGCCTGACCCCACCACCCCCCGGGCAGGGCCGGCAGTGGCCCCCGGCCCCCAGGAGGCTGCGGGACGCCCCGGCCGCTGCCCGGCCCCGTGGAGCTGCCGGCCCTGCCCGCCGGGGGAGCCGCCTTGGGACACTGCGGCAGGACAGGCACCGCCTCTGGGATACGGGCTGGGGAGGGCAGGGCGAGCACAAGGACCAGGAGCAGGAAGGAACAGCTGGGAAATGGGGGTTATTCCTGCAAGGATCAAGATCATCTTTGAAGGATTTTGTTTGGGTCACTGCAGAAAGGAATGCCCTTGCAGAGAGCTCAGCAGCTGTCAGAGGAGGAGCACCCACAGGCAGTCAGGGGGGCTGCAGCAGTGGCACAAGAAGCCCCTGGAGCAGTTGGTCACAAAGGCACAGCAGGTGAATGCAAGAAGGGGTGAGAAAAAGGCCAAGGTGAAGGGGAAGGCCATGGCAGAGTTTCTACAGCCCCTGAGGGATGAACCCCAGGGCCCAAGGGGGCCCCAGCACCCAGGGGACGGGCTCGGCCACAAGCACCTGGCAGAGGCATTGCCATTGCTAATTCTGGGGTACCTTTGCGGCAAATGTCTGACAAGGCCGATGCTGAAGTGAACCCAGAAGTGTGGGCAGCCCCAGGGAAATAGGGAAAATCAGACACCCAGCCTCTCCAAATTACTCTCAGGCAACCAGGACAAGTGGTGTCTAAAAGCAATACCCTATTCCAAGGGAGGGAAGGAAGGGCTCACAGCCTGGCATTGAGCCCCTCTTAAAGGCAGGGCTTTTGGAGCCTGGGATCTCTCCCTGGAATGCTCCAATGCTGCCAATCAAGAAACCAGATGGAATCTATAGAATGCTGCAGGACCTAAGAATAAGAAATGAGATTATTAAACCAAGGCACCCCACAGTCTCAGATCCTTACACCATCTGCAGCCAGGTTCCCTCCTCACACTGCTACCATTCAGCACTTGATGGAAAAGATGCTTTCTGGGGATGCCCACTTACACAGGATGCTGAACAGCAGTTGGCCTTTGACTGCGAACAAGAGGTAGAAGGGAAAATTGGAAAGACATGGACGGTCCTTTTGTAGGGATGCACAGAAGCACCAGCCTTATTCAGGCCAGTCTTGCAGAAAATATCAAAAGAATTCACCTCACCCCCAGGGATTGGGTTAATGCAGGATGTGGATTATTTGCTTCAGTCAGGAGGACAATTAGAGGTGGTAGAAGCAGCCTCTGTGAAATGGCTCGATTTTCAGGCTAAAAAGCATCTTGGACTATTTAAAAAATATAGAGAAAATGGTGGAGAAAAAGGTTAAATTCTTGGGATATATTTTGACTGAAGGTTTGTGATGTATTGACCCAGAAAGGGTCCAGGGGAATCTCAGAAGTAACGTTACCCAGGGCTAACAAGGAGCTGAGACAATTATGAGGATAAATAGGAAATTGCAGGACATGGATTGAGGATTCTCTGTTCTAGCCAGAACATTGTATGACTTTCTAACCCCAGACAGCCTCAATGTTATGGTATGGACATGAGAAAGAGAACTAAACTTGAGAAAATTAAAAACCCCAAACTTATTGATGCCCCAGCCATGGCTCTTCCAGACTCAGAAAACAAACTGGAATTGTATGTGAATGTTAAACAGGGCCATGCCAAAGGAATCCTTGTGCTACAATATTTAACCCACTGGCCAGAGTGGCCCCCTCATTGTCTGCACAATTGTGCAGCCACAGCTCTAAGGGGACCTGAGGCCTGAACACTGACAGCACAAGGAGCTCCTGTTGTTCAAGTCTGGCATCAAGTTCAAGCTTTGATAACCAAAAGAGCCGTGCTCGGTTATTACAGTATGAAACTTGTTCAGTGGCACAGGAGGATGCAGAATTGAGGACAGGGGAAGGGTTTAACCCAGCCTCCTGTTTCAACAGCCTGGACAGGGGGCTGGCAAGAAACCCAGGACTGCATTCAAGTGACAGAGCTCCAGACCCAGCCTAGGAGAGATTTATGAGACATTCCCTGGCCTGAGGGAGAAAATCTCGTTATGGATGGGTCTTAGAGGGCAGGAGAAGGGAAAAGAGTTACAGGACAGGCTGTTATTTAGGAAAGGGAATTAGACAAAGCTCAGGTTACCGCCCACATGATCAGCTCAACCAGCAGCTGTGTGTGCTTGTGAGAGCCTGGGACTGAAATGCCCTGAGCAGGAAGGCTCAAATCTCTTCTGCTAACACCATGTCACCTAACAGGGTGCCAAAAGCAATTCTGACTTCTTCAGTAATCACTGCATCACTTAGTAAGGTAATTCTAAAATAAAGAATTGCAAGAAAAGGGATTGTGGAAGCAATAGACTCAGATGGGGAACTCATTTTACAGGAAAGATCCTTCAGGGGGGGTTATGGCTGCTTTAGGAATACAATGGGACCTCCACAACCCCTGGCACCCCCAGAGCTCAGGTCAGGTAGAAAGAATGAATGGGGACATAAAGAAAAACTTTTTGAAACTGGTGATGGAAAGCAAGATACCGTGGGTACAACTTTTGCCATTGAGTTTAGCAGGAACAGGAGCCAGATCCAGGGCAGATATGCAATTATCTCCCCAGTAACTGAGCTTTGGAATTCCTTACCTTGCTAATTCTCCACCAAGTGGGGTAGTGGACATAAGGGATGTGTATTTAAAGCAGTCTGTGGCCAGAATCCTGTCTCTGCTGAAATCTCTCCCACAGGAAGCTCGGCCGGCACAGACCCTGCCTTGGGACTTTGCTCTTCACAACATCCAACCAGGACATCGGGTCCTGCCTAAGGACTGGGAAGAAGCAGCACTGGTGGCCAAGTGGCGTGGCCCATTCCAAGTGTCCCTGAGCACAGAAACAGCCCCAGCACAGCTGAACACGGGGGGACCCCTCACCCTCGGCTCAAGGTCTCTGAAGCCCCGGAGATTTGGACGTCCCGGCTGCAGGAGGAGGATGGGAGGCTGCTGATATGGGAAACGTATATGCATATGAAATTCAGAATTTGAGAAACATATAACGTGCTAAAACAAGTGAAGGGGAGAATAGAAATATATACAGCTTATTTAGCAGTTTTGTAGAAGTAGAAAAACAACTTATACCAGAACACTGGAGTGTAACTTGTTAAGTAGGACAAATTTACAGAACACTTTGGAATTTATTTGCTAGGTAAAGGCCACACAGACAAGATGTACATTGTTGTCCTAGGGTTACTTTATGATGCTTGTATCCCCAATTGTCTGTTCTGTTTGTGCTCTATATTGAATTCTGTGCCTTTAAGACTGGTTCTAAGAGCAAGGAGAAGCGAGGAGTTTGTTTTGAGAAAACTGCCTGACTCCTACACATTCTTCTCCGGACGGGGTGTTTGGCTGAGGCTTGGAGAGACTGCAGGACAGAGATGATTTTTCTCTGTTTGTTTTTTCCCTTTTAGTTAGTTTCAGCTAGCTAGGGCAGAGAAGTTCCCTGGACTGTTTTTTTTCCCTTTTTCTTAGAACAGTTTATACTTGATCTGGACTGAAAACCCAGGGGAGCACTGGGGGCTGCACCTGCAGCCCACCAGGGCCTGGACCTCGGCATTTTCCAGCAGCGCTGGAGGGACTTGGACTGATGAGAGACTGAGAGAGAG
The DNA here is from genome assembly GCF_015227805.2 of Hirundo rustica. Classification (NCBI taxonomy): domain Eukaryota; kingdom Metazoa; phylum Chordata; class Aves; order Passeriformes; family Hirundinidae; genus Hirundo; species Hirundo rustica. Next base: position 46,754 of record NW_026690235.1, read on the forward strand.
CTGACCTACATCCAGGGCAAGAACTTTCTCAATTTGCAATCTCACTCCAGAATTACAGGTTTTATTGTTTCATATTATTCATTCTTTACACTTGTATGCACTTTGTTTATTAAGTAAAATAGTTTTTTCCATTTTTCTCCAAAGAAGTTTTTTTACCAGACCGGTTGGAGGGAGGGGCCATTTGTGTTTGCTTCCCGGAGGGATCCCATTCAGGGGTTTTCTCCCAAATTTGTCCCTAAACCAGGACAGTTGTTAAACCTCAGTAAAGTGTTACACAGTATTGTAAGGACCCAAGGTATATTGTAAGATATTGTGAGGACCCAATAAAGCAGAACTAGTTAATTAAGAAACCAGCAAGAACCAGGTTCCTGGATTTGGCCAGGACAAACTGACCTGGGACTTAGCCAAACCCTCCCTGGGCCTGCTCAGAGATGGAGGTCAAACAGGGAACACGGAGGAAGACTCCTTAGTTCATCACACTAATCGTAATATGAAGCGCAAGGAGGCAGAGAGTGGGCAGAGAATGGGTGGGCAGGGAGCTGTAGCTTTGTGGGATCTAAATGTATTTAAACCTGGAACCTGTCTCAAACAGGTACACATAATTGGTGGAAATATCACCTATGCATCCCAGCTGGAATAAAACAAACCTGCTTTACCATTTCTAACTGTGTAGTCCTTTATTCCGCAATTCCCTGCGACTGACCCTGCACTGAAGGCAAGGCAGCAGCAGCCAGGGCTCCACAGCAGGGGAAGCCCCTGTGCCTGCCCACACATCCTCTGCTGGAATAGTCTGCCTGGGCACCCTCCTTTGGCATCTCCAGCCACTGCGGCCCAATCCTTGCTGCCACTGCTGGAGCTTCAGTGCTCTCTGTGCCTGCACTCGCCACAGCTGCTGGGGAACACAACGTGACAATTCCACTCTGGGGCTCAAGCACACTCACACACTGGGCTGGATGTGATTAGGTTGTTGGAAAACATACCAACTTTGAAATTATTTTTTATTTTATTTCTCTACTCAGGCTTGATTTGCCTTTGCCCTGGGAAAAGGAATTTAAAAGGTTTTATTTTAAGGGATGTTCCACCACTCTACAGAGATGAGTTTCACATCTCAACAGACTGGGAAGAGCACAAAAGATACCCACAAAGATAACGACCACCAACAAAACATCAAAGCCCATCAGCAAACAGCAAAGAACATCTGCCCCAGACCCTGCCCCTGGAATAGTTGGAGACACCTGATCTGGAAAAGGCTGATAAGGAAATCCAGGAGTGTAGACCTAATTAACGTCACAGGCAAAGAAATCCGGCGCCAACAGGAAACCAAATACTATCAACTTCACAACTAGGAAGCAATGAACATTAAACAAATGGATTTCTCTGGGTTCTGACTGTTTAAAGTTTAGAAAAAAATCTAGTAAAACTCACATGTCATGGAATGATTTTCTTTGCACACCCTGGCTATGTGTGGATGAAATTATTTCTGTTGCACATCCTGGCCAGAATCAAGTAATGCCTTGACTCTCTAACACTAAAAAAATATGGCTTGGGGATTTTTTATTTTTCCCGCCGCTTCAGGGATAAGATTACAACATTAGAAATTCTTTTTCGTAAAAATTCAGCTTTTATATTGTCAGGTCTGGGCCAGGGATGTGAGAATCAATTTTGTCACCTAGGAAAAGAAGTAGGAGAAACTTGATTGCTTTGGAGTGTTTCTCTGTACGTCTGTGCATTTGTTGGAGTCCAGGGCATTCCTCTGGTCGCCCTGGAAGGTCAGGGACCTGGACAGGGGGGTCTGAGACCCTGGCACAGAGCCCAGGAAGACACTGGCTTTGATCTCAGTCCATGGGAAAGGCTTCCAACACTGAGAGATGAATTACAGGCCACAAGAGTGTGAAAGACTGGAGTTTAGCTTATCACAGGGTGAAAAATCACAGTTTTAGGTTCTCGAGTACAGAAGTAGATAGGAGCAAGATGGAGGATTTGGGGCATTGTCTCTTGCTTCTTCTCTCTTCACGCACTCCACTTTCTGTGGTGACAGTGGCACAAAGTAATTTAAGGAGATTGGGTCAGAGTAGAGATGACCCGTTTAGTATAGGTAGTAGGTGTTGGCAAGTAACTGTAAATAAAGAACACGTAATAATTCATATAAGAGACAACGACCTCCCAGCTCACGGGGAGTCATCAGATGCCAGAGCAGCTGCACAGATCTTGGCTGGGCACAGAAGGAATTGTAAGACAAGAAATAATAAACAAAGCGTGCAACCTTGAGAAATCAGAACCTGAAGACTCCATCGCTTTCTTGCCTCTGGCTCAGGGCTTTGCAGAAGGCAAAGGACTTTAAAATCACCTGAAACTCGGGAGAAACACTCGAGAATCGTGGCTCTTAGTGATGGCAAAATTTTGATATGAGTTTTTCGATGTTCACATTTAGATTGTATTCTGCAAAACTAGAAGAGCTATAAAGGTGACCCTTTAAGAAATAAACAGTTAATAAATATTGTTAAAGAACAACAAAAACTAAAAAAAAGCAGATTGTGGGGGGACCATGTGTGAGTCATTCAAGGCTTGCTCTGGAAGAGAAGCTTAGCTCCAGGCACCAAGGAAGAGCTTTAGAAATGCAAAGTAACACTGCTGGGGAAAACTGTGGACAATGCACCAGGGGCTTCTTGCCTGGGGCAGGAATTGGGCTGATTCCCTCTGCCCCTCACCCCAAGCTCTGCCTGCTTGCACAGATGGAATTTGCACAGCCAAAGGCAGAGCCCACACTCAGCATATCTGACTCTGCAACACAAACTGGTGCAGCTGCAAAGGAAAACAGCAAATGGAGA